>NW_013666078.1:263974-309108 GCF_000517525.1 Limulus polyphemus | reverse complement strand
ATTGTATGTTAATATTGAGCTTAAACTGCATTAAAACTCTTTCACTATCGTTTCTTAATAACTGACGTAACTTTAGACTAGATTCGATCTAGCTTTTCTCTGTAGGAAACTGCAAAGTTTGATAAGTAAATATTAAAGAAATAAGAAAGATTCTGTGTTTTGGATACTTTCCAATCAGGCGAGTTCGTGGAAAGATACAGCTTTCTAGCACTGCGACAGCGAAGCAAGTCTACACTTACAAAGTCACTATTCGCGCGTGGCACTTGGCATTATTCGAGGATAATGATAACTTTATTAATCATAGCAATAATCTAAGGAAATGGTGAGAACAACCTAGGGTGGACTTTATGGTCACTGACTGCTTTGTTGTAGTGTCAGAGCTGACCACTGTAAACCATTGTTAAAATCTGACACATCTAAAAACAAATGTTTGTATGTACAAGAAGCATGTAGGTTCTGATGTCACTAAAATTTTATATGTTGAATGAATTTAATGCAGTTTGATTAAGGTGTCTTCTTACTGAAAACTAATAATAGTAGTAAAGTCATGATATTATATAGAATTATGTTAGTTTTACTAACATACACAGTTTGATTAAGGTGTCTTCTTACTAAAAAACTAATGATTATAGTAAAGTCATGATATTATATAAAATTATGTTAGTTTTAGAAACATACACAGTTTGATTAAGGTGTCTTTTTACTGAAAAACTAATTATTGTAGTAACGTCATGATATTATATAAGATATTGTATTATATTCTAGGTTTTAGTAATAAGGACTTAAGATATGTTATCTGTACGTTAATTTCAAACTGTTCTTGAACCACAACGGTTTTGTTTCACTACGCATATCCCTCTAGTGGCAAGTGTACGAATAAATAGCTCCTTCTAGTGGTAAACAACTACAAACTAGATCTTACCACTTTGATGAGTCGTCAATGATTACTTTATAGTGGTAAGTTTATGAATAAATAGCTCCCTCTAGTGGCAAGTGTATGAATAAATAGCTCTCTCCAGCGGTAAGCAAGTACAAACGTGATCTAATCACTTTGATGGGTCGTCAGTAGTGGTTGCTTTACTAATCTTGAAATATGCAGAAAATGAAATAAGTTTGAATACCCACCTCCCCTTAGTGACACCTAAATGCTAGAAAAGTTATAATCGTTTTTATAACTTTTATCTAACATGGCCGTTTTCCTAATAACCAAACATTCTTGACACATCATGCGAAAAAACATGAGGGTACAACACCCTCTAGTGACTGGTTAGTATATAAAAGATCTATTGCTATTATAAATTATACTGATATGTCACGTGAAGAATAAGAATAAATTTGAAAAATCAGCTCACTCTAATTGTAACGATGTACAACTTCCCCGCTTATGTAAAGTAATACTACAGTACAAACCACAGTGTTGTGTTTAAGTGTTCTTACTGTAATAGTACTCGTGCTTGTTGTAAAGAAGTACAACTAATTTTTAACGGCATGTAAAATAAAGAGAAGGCCCCTTGCTGAATCTGATATTCAGAATTCCACTCTACAGATATTGGTTGAGCAAAGTAACGTACAAAGCTACAGTCACGACCACTCATATATGTATCTCCATTAATGCATAGAAAAGTATACATGTATCAATACAGATGAAAAATAGTATTATGTGTTGGATCCCTTAGCCTAACCACCAAAGAGACGAAACAAAGAGCAAAACCATTAAGGAGATTACTACCATCCAGTCAGTAATTCTTTTTCGAGGGGGAGGAGATGAAATTGATGAGCAAATGACATAATGATTTTTGTTCAGCGAAACCGGGAAACCGCAGTAGGTTACTAAGTATGACCCCTCCCCCTCCTTCCTTAGACATAAGCTTGGATGTGAAACAAAAAAAAACCTGATCAGGTTATCAATAAGGATTATTAAACACTGAGAAATGTTTGTAATCCGGGAAAAAAACGTTTCAAGCAAAAGACTGGACTTAAGAAAACCTCTTCAGGTATTTGGGGGGGGGGTCTACGCCCACGTTACCACCTTTAGAGAAAAAAGTTTCAGTGAGGTGGGCCAATGTTAGGTAACGTGTGGTTTTTGGTAGATGTGGTTAAGATTCTGGCTTGTTTATGGCGAGCAGAAGCAGCACGTTCAAATCTGGCTGAGGTTTTATTGATAATGTGAACTCAATCATACCATAGATAATAAAACCATCTTCCAATAACTTACACAAGCTAAGCCTAAACTGATGAAGATATCTGTAGAAGCTAAGCCTAAACTGATGAAGGGCTATCTGCACCAGTCGACCCTAATTTAGAGTAGATGGATTTAAGAGAAGGCAGTTCATGAATCATCAACACCACCCACCGACAACTCTTGGGTTTCTCTAATCGAATAGTGGGATTGACTGTCGTATTATAACACCCTCAAGGATGAGCATGTTCGATGATGGGATTCGAGCCCGTGACCTACACATTGCGAGTTGAACTTCCTAACCACCAGGCCATGTCAGGTCAAACTAAAGAATAGACTGGATGATAAGCTTTATCAGAAGGGAGAAAATATTGAAACTTCTACGTTTAATTTAACTAGAATTCAGACATGTGTAATTACTAATCTTTCAGATTATTGTACAGTTTTCACTGGACAAATCATTAGACTGAAGCGATTATAAAACCTCCTTCTATCGTAGAATATAAGAAATCGAACCACAAGTTTACAGCCGCCTTCCACTTAACCCTGGCATTTCTTCCATCATCGCTCGAGTCCTTGAACATCGGGTTTAATCACAAAGATGCTGCGCCCTTGGTGTAACAGGATTTAGAAACTGGATTTTTTGTTTTGCCTGCAGCAAAAGAAGCGAGTTCTCGTGATGAGGGTTAAGACAGAGGGCTGTTATTATGTCCTACGTTCTCACCTTTCTCGCCTAGCCAACCCGCAGGACTCCTTTCGAACAGTCAAACAGCAGCTGCAAAACACGAGATCGCTGTATAGATCAGTTTTTTGTTCTTGTTTTTTAAACTAAATACGCTGTTTCAATAGAAGTTCCGGCTACAAAGTCGGCAACCTCTGTTCGACACCATTTAAGCTTCCACGCCAAAGAATTACGTGCAAATTGCAACTGGGATTATGATAAGAAAAAAAACAACAAACACAATATATCGGTAAAAAAAAAGAAACGATGAATTTCGATATTATATTAGTAGGATGAGATATTAATATCAGTACAATGAAATATTAATATCAACTACTCGGAAATGCTTTGTTCGTTAGAGAAGTTCTCTAGAATTCCTTGTTGTTGTTGTTTTTGGTACAACTATCAGGTCACAGCGGGTAACACAGGTGGAGAAGTGACAGATGAACCAGTTGGAAGAAGCGACATCGCCCTTAACGTTTTACTAAACACCCCAAACTGTAACAAATGTAATCAACTCAATAGTCTCAGTTCCCATCAATGTCAGGGCTGTCATGAACGAGGTCAACGACTTTCAAGTTCAATCAAATGACAAACCGACTGTCAAAGAGAGACTTAGACGGTTTGGTGTACAAACAGGGAAGATTCCCGTTCACTTTACGATACAGATACTTGCGCTACTAAGCGTTGCGTTTACACTCATAGCTTTTCGTGGTTTTCACTTGCATATCCGTAAAATACTTATACGTATAGGCTATCGAATGGGCTGCGGCTTAACTAAACAACAACAACAAAGGACTTGGTAAAAACAGTGCATCCTCGTTTCGAATCTGACGCACGTTTGTCTGTTTGAGAATCTTTGAGCAAAGCCATACAATGGTTTTTTAGTGTTATACTTACCACTGAACCAATATGAAGAAACGTTTTTTACAATGGGTTTTTAGCGTTATACTTACCACTGAACCAATATGAAGAAACGTTTTTTACAAGGGGTTTTTAGCGTTATACTTACCACTGAACCAATATGAAGAAACGTTTTTGTGAAGATCCCGATTTAAAACACCAGATCCATTAGTTACAGTGTTCTACCAGCTCAATTTAAATTTGGTAATATGGAATCAGTTCTTGTTGTCAGGCGTGAACTCCTATTGGAAATCTTTTCACACTTAGGTTTCGGTACAGGAGGTCTGCGGATTGGAAACTCGCTGTTTCACTAAATGCGACTGATCATTTACTTATCCTTTTTTGCACACTTTCTGTGTCCTAGGATATGACTGCAACAACTTCCCGGCTAAGTGGTTTAAGAACATAACAACAACTACAATTATTCGCCGTTAAGCATTCGGGAATGAGCTACACAATAGGCTATTTGTGCTGCGCACTGCACGGGTATCAAAACCCGATTTTTAGCGTTATGAGTCCACAATGTTGCTGGTGAGCCATGGGAGGGGAGCTCGAGAAAACGTGCAGTTAGTTTATGAAGGCTGTTTGATGTAAACGAAAGTCAAACGTTTTTGTTAATATTGCTAAAACTTTATTTATTTTAACTTTTATTCAAACTACTGATGTACATATTTTGAGTAATTTTTCATTTTATAAATTACATCTGAAAACTTGCGTTACGAAACACTAGAAGAATTACGTTGGTAATTGTTTGATTTATAAAAACCTGAAATTGTTAAAGTCAGCTTTGAATAATTTATTGCAAGTGCCACGCTTTGTTTTTCTACAAAATACTGTACCATAAAGTTTCCATCACTGAACGCTAGATGGCGTATTTCGGTCACTTTTTGTTGTTGTTGGAAAAAACGAATTTTAGATGTTTGTTAATGGTTGTTATCTAATAGTAACTATTAAAATGTAAAGAATGAACTCAAACTGGTTTTTCGTGAAGACTTCAATAACAAAACAATTTTGCTACTGGAACATGAAATGACATTCGTAAAGTTCATTTTAATAAAGACTTCGCTTCTGAGTATATAATTATTTTAAAACTTGCTTTATAGATATATAATTTTCTTCTCTGCTCCTATTGCAAACTTAAACACGTTATCCATCATTACAAGTAAACAAAAACGTTTATATTTTGTTTATGTGCAAAGCAAGACTATTTATCATTATTATCGTTATTGAAATGCGACGCTGTTTGTGGACACGTTCAATCAATAGATTATCAGTTACGTGTATACATACTAAACATCCACACTACACGTGAAGATATCAATGCAGCAAGAATGAAACGAAGTGTAACAAAAATATTTACAAGTTACGATATTTTTTAATTCGTTTTCAATACATAAAAAAAAGATAATGTATTAAAAAATAATGTTGAAAACACGACGAAAACGTTTATAAGCTCAATATGCAAATTAGAATCGTATTTAATAGCATTAAGTAAGAATGACATTTGAGATATGATAGCCCTATATTTGTTTAAATTACACAATGGGCTATCTGTGTTCTGCCCACCAAGGGTATCAAAAGATGATTTTTAGCGTTATAAGCCCCCAGTCTCATTTTATCACAATTTCTTGGAATTCCTAAAACAAACAGAGTGATTATACGGATAATTCATTACTTAACACGGTTATATATTTAAAAACTGCTTGTTTTAGGCGAATAACATTTCACCAACAGCACAAAGGAGAATCACGTGGTACAACATGCTTTCCGTCATTCTCAATAGGGAAACGAAGCCTAAATGAAGCTATTGTAATCATGTTCTACAATAAATAGTGTTCACTGATTTTTGCATTATATCCAAGTCACTAAGCTCGTGTCGTTGAAACAGAGAGAAAGAGAAATAAAAATAACCAGAAAAGCGATTTAGGTAAGCAGCATAAGATCTGAAAAGCTCTTTATCGTGTACACAAATGTCCTGATCAACTAGTTTTAAAGGTATAATGATTTTAAATATAGGTTTATTTTCTAATCACCTTGATAATTTATAACTGTTAAACTCCAACTCCGACTCTGCTTAGTCTATAGAAAAATGTTTCTATATTCTTCAAAACTTCCTGTATCACTAATGCAACATTATACGTCATACAACATCGACTCACCAGTGCGTAAAAAACGATACGTCTATTACATCAGTGAAACGTTATCCAATATATATGTCATGCAAGAAAAAGGCTTCTTCGTTCATTACATCAACTCATCACTGCCTAAAGAACGATATGTCTACGACATATTTTCTCCGAGTACAAACCACATATAGCGACATCTGTAAAATTATTTTTTAAGCTTTCAAGTTTAAAAATTAACGACTTATGCGAGAGTAATTATTAGAACAGGTTACACGCGAGAAACTTTGTAGTAACTAAGAGTGGTATCAAGTTTTACGAGCTATAATGTTTAAACTTTGGGAACCATGTTTTTGTTTTTTAACCTGAACATAATGATCTATTGATTATCTAGGCACCATGGTTTGTTTGGAAAAATTATATGAAGAAATACTTGTCAACAATCGCTGTCGTGGATAATAGTTCATAAGATCACCTAAGCCTAATTATTAATTAGAAACTTATTTATTTATAAAGAGACGCTACTTACTGACTCAAAAGTTAATTAGTTTGTTTTAGAGATAAACCACATTAGGCTACCTGATGTGTCCATCGTGGGGAATCGAACCCCGGGTTTTAGCGTTGTAAATCCGTAGACTTACCACTTTTTCACCAGGGGACACTAAAAACATAATAATTAATAATTACACTTAGGTTATCGTATAGGTATTAATCATTAAAGTGATTGACCACAACCTCATCGTAAGTGGCTGACATTTAATGTTTAATATCTTATTTTATTTTTAAGGACTGTTACCATACTGTACGAAATTCTAAAAGAGTGAATTTGTAGCTTCTATAAGAGGCTTAATAGGCAAGGGGTTGTTTATAATTATAAAGTGAGTGTTGAGAGAGAAAGGCAGAAATATACAGCAAAGGAAGCATCAGTACCATGCCAGAACCCAAGACAACTGAATTCCTCAACGAGTCCTCACACACTAGAGGTTTTTAAAACAAACCAGGACCTAGGAAAACTGAGTTCCTTAACGACTCTTCACAAAATAGAGGTTTTTAAAACAAACCAGTTCAATGCCAGGATCTAGGACAACTGAGTTCCTTAACGATTCTTCACACACTAGAGGTTTTTAAAACAAACCATTACCATGCCAGGACCTAGGACAACTGAGTTCCTCAACGACTCTTCCGACAATAGAGGTTTTTAAAACAAACCAGTACCATGCCAGGACCTAGGACAACTGAGTTCCTTAACGATTCTTCACACACTAGAGGTTTTTAAAACAAACCAGTACCATGCCAGGACCTAGGACAACTGAGTTCCTTAACGATTCTTCACACACTAGAGATTTTTAAAACATACCAGGACCTAGGACAACTGAGTTCCTTAACGACTCTTCACACAATAGAGGTTTTTAAAACATACCAGGACCTAGGACAACTGAGTTCCTTAACGATTCTTCACACAATAGAGGTTTTTAAAATATACCAGGACATAGGAAAACTGAGTTCCTTAACGACTCTTCACAAAATAGAGGTTTTTAAAACAAACCAGTTCCATGCCAGGACCTAGGACAACTGAGTTCCTTAACGACTCTTCACACAATAGAGGTTTTTAAAACATACCAGGACCTAGTACAACTGAGTTCCTTAACGATTCTTCACACAATAGAGGTTTTTAAAACCAACCAGTACCATATTAGGACCTAGGACAACTGAGTTCCTTAACGACTCTTCACACAATAGAGGTTTTTAAAACAAACCAGTACCATATTAGGACCTAGGACAACTGAGTTCCTTAACGATTCTTCACACAATAGAGGTTTTTAAAACAAACCAGTACCATATTAGGACCTAGGACAACTGAGTTCCTTAACGAGTCCTCATCCTATACCAAGAAAATATTGATCTATAGTAATATTGAAGTTCTTCACCAAAGACCCGCCGAACTTTCCACCAGATGACATCGTTTCCTAGTAATTATTCTCCTGGCGAGTACCTGGAGAAAACGACTCCAGATACAAGAGCTTACTAATTACCTTTGAATTAATACGAAGGCTTTTAAGGCGAAAAGTACGAAAATTTAAAACAAAGTACTTTTATACTGTTATTAATATAACATTAGTTATAATTAATGTTTGGCTCATTTAATGAAATAAAAGATATTCAAGAAAACTAGATCAATTGATTATTTACAAATGTTATTCGTACTACTAATTATAATGATGTTCAACAGTCGTCAACCGAAATGTTAATTTTTGTTTTGTTAGGAGTTCTTATTTCGAGTAGGTTGTTTCTGATGGTTTTACGCAGAAACTTCAGGGATAAATCGTTACCGCAAAGTTTAATTTCCCACACTACCTGTCTTACCTGAGACTTCCGTATCTTTTCTCTGAATGTTGATTGGTCGGATCTGCGACTGGAGGTAACCGTGGGTTAGGTAATTGAGAATTTGGGGGAAAAGTTGTGAAAATAGTCGATTTAGATCTCGTAGCTATAAACTAATTGTTGGTGTTAGGCGCAACCATGTTTCCATGGTAACAGTACACATCAATTTTTCACATTATAGGGACCTTGAAAAGTAGATAACATCTACTTCTGTGCACCTTGTCACAGAACGTCACACCCTTATAACAATATAAGCCCTAACCACACGGATGTCACAAATCCCTAAACCTAATTGTCTCCATCGAAGTCCCACCTTCCCCAAATGGATGGGATAATTACACGCTATTTGATTCATAATCTTTGACTAATTTCTGGATTACAGAAAACTGGCAGAAGGTTTCGGAATTTTGTCAATTCGACTCCATGTGCGTGCGACTCACGAAACACATTCAGGCGAAAGTGTCAAATAAATTGCCGATGATGAGGCCCCAACCATAGCATATCTTATAAAATTGATTTAATATGTACAGGCCCAACTCGGTGATATTTCATACAGTAATCCTTGGGTCACTCAAAGCCATAAACAGTTCACGAGCTTGAAACATTTCTCATGATTTAGGGGTCCAACCTCAGGGTGGCTTCTTTGGATGTATTTTTTTAATTATAATTCCTTACATCAGTAAGCAGAAAGGTATAGGGGATTATACGATTTTATAAATAGTTAATGATGCGTAACAACAAATCTGACCTGTACTGCTGACATATTATGTAGTCAAAGAAAATTCTGGATTGTCTGGTTGTACAGAACACCTGAACACAGAAAAATATTTGCACGTGAGCGGGAAAGGTGTTTTTAACATGTAGGAAATGAAGATAACTGCTATATTGCCAACAATGTTCTGTAGTGCAGATATGCTGTTGTTGTGTCAAAGCAAAGCTATACAATAAGCTATCTGCGCTCTGTACTCAGGGGTAAATCGAACCCCGGCTTTTAGCGTTGAAAGTCCGTAAAAGGAAGACGTAGATATGTTACTATGTGATTTAGAGATTATGTCAACTTTTGTCTATAAGTTGTGTGAAAGAAGTTGTCTCCAAGATAGGATCTTTAAATCTCATTAAAATCTGTTTCAGAAGCAACTGTCATATTTCTGTTTAAGCTTAAAAATAAACTGTTGTAACGTTTCGTCTCTTTAAAACTGCTTGGATGTCTAGTTTGAAGTTAATGAAATTTTATCCAATAATTAATATTAACTAGCGATCAGAGCAAGCTATGTACTTAGAGCGAAACTAAAATTCAATCTGGAAATTAGTATAATGACTATAGCTAATTAAGTACACACTTCATATCTTTCTACTTATAAAGATTGAAATGTATTATTTCGTCATTTGGGTACCCTCGCTGATAACGACATTTTCGGTCGTAATCCCAATAATAAATCATAATGTTCGGCCAAGTTAGGAGATCTAGATTAGTCTTAAGTACCTATATTAAACTAACAATGCAAAACGGTATTTTAAGTAAAATCTTCTTAAATAATATTCGGTTATATTTTCGGTTGTTGTGGTAATACCGTTAGTATGATTATAGAAAATTAATTACGAAGGATTTAGGTTTGTTTGTAGTTAAGTACAAACCTACAGAAAGGGCTATCTGTGCTCTGCCCACCACGGATATCGAAACCCGATTTCTAGCGTTGTAAGTCCGCAGACATACATAAAGAGACTTGAGAACACTTTTACGAAGTATTGTTAAAAGATCGAAAGAAGTGCTACAAAATGTAAGTATTAAGTTATCAACATAGTATTAAGTTATTAACATAGTAGTAAGTTATTAACATAGTAGTAAATTATTAACATAGTATTAAGTTATTAACATAGTAGTAAGTTATTAACATAAATCGCAATAACCCAGATGTTGACGCCAACGAAAACTGACAAGCCATCACCAAAAGTATTATTTTCTAGTTTTATATATCGTTCAAGATTATAAAATAACCGTTTATTTATTTATTTACTGTAATAGTTTTTCAACTTTTTTCATTTCTTAAAATTCTTAAGCATTCCTACTCTGAAAGTTGGGCTTCTAGGCTCTGTAAAACTATGTAGTAATTCGTCAGTAGTTTAATGAAAGAATGGCTATTCTCTGTAGTGGTAGAAACGTACATATATGCTGTTATGCTCTAGTGATTTTAATTGAATATGGTTTAACACATGCCATTCAAAGAAGACTGAAAATCAGACACAATGACAGATGCGAATCCTTAAAGACACATAACGCAGGAAAATGTTGTGCAAACTGCAAAGGTTTTTTTTTCCAGCGAAAATTCACGATAAGAAAAACTTTTTAACAAAATTCTATCGTTTAGATGAATACCTCAGAGATTTTGTGATTCAAAAAATCTTTCTAGCTCCTTCTACCCTTACAACCTGTCTTCAGAAAGAAAACGAAAAAAAACAAACAAAAAACAGAACACGATGTGTTCTGTGACTAACTACTGAAGTATAAAATAGCTGAAGAATAGTTCAGTCAAAGCATAAATGTAATGTTAAAAAGTTTCTGCGTTTTTAATCATAGTATGAATCTTTTTTTAACTACATCAGTAATGTTTCGACTCCAACTCCCTCCTCTCTCTCTACCGAAGAGCAGGAAGAGCAGTAATTTATACGGAAGAGGAACCTCCAGAAGTAGGCACTGAGTTTATTTAATATTTAGGCCTGTCGTGGCCGGGTGGTTAGGGCGCTCGACTCGCAATCTGCGGGTAGCGGGTTTTATTCCTACCAATCATGCTCGCCCTTTCAGCCGTGGGGGCGTTATAATGTGACGGTCAATCCCACTATTCGTTGGTAAAAGAGTAGCCCAAGAGTTGGCGGTGGGTGGTGATTACTAGCTGCCTTCCCTCTAGTCAGATAGCTCTCATGTAGTTTTGCGCGAAATTCATAACAAACCAAACAATTATTTAATATTTAATGGTGTCTCACAGCTTTGGGTTATTGAGATAAATTAACACAACCGAGTTAAACTATCGAGTGAAATATAATGTTCATAAGAAAGTTGTTGTTGTTGTTTGTTTTTAAGCACAAATTACGCAAAGGGCTATCTGTGCTCTGCCCACCAAGTGTACCGAAAGAGTAGTGAATGTTATAGTCATGCACTGGATGTGACTAAATTATGTTGTTTGTTATGAAGTTCGCGCAAAGTTACACAATGGCTATCTATCCGCGCTAGCCGTCCATAATTTAGCAGCGAAAGACTAGAGAGAAGGCAGCTAGTCATCATCACGCACCGCCAACTCTGCGGCTACTTGTTTACCAACAAATAATGTGAATAACCATTACATTATAACGCCCCTACGGCTGAAAGGGCGAGCATGTTTGGTGGGTCGGGGATTCGAACCCGCGACCCGCAGATTACGAGTCGAGCGACCCCTAACCACCTGGCCATAACGGGCCTTTATGTTGTTTAAATAGATGATTTCTACTAGTTAGCTACTTAAATCATAAGTTCATTTTGAAATGATTTATTTCTCTTCTTACGGTTGTTCGCTGTTTGCCAAAATAACAAATAAGAAAACCTCACTCATATATGTGAGCCAGCCATACCACGTGGGCGTCTCGGACAATAGCAACACTGATAAATAAAATAACATCAATTACGAAAGGTTTTAATGTTTTTAGGGAAAGTAAGAACTAATTGGATCATCAAAACGAGATATATATTTCAACAAACAGCAGGGGAAGACAGGGAAATGCTTCTCCCACACGCACACACTAGTGGCTCAGCAGTAAGCCCGATGGCTTATAACACTAAAAACTGAGCTTCGATACCAGTAGAGGGTGGAGCACAGATAGTAAGTGAGAATTATTCGATCTCAAGATTTTCGGAATATTTTTGCGTGTAATCGTGGAAGTTCTTTACATCCAGTTATATGTGACTTTTCCAGTGAGGCCCGGGAAATTTAATGAAACGTGAAACGCGGAGGATTTCCTATTCTATACGTTGAACAGAGCATTTCTTCTCTTACCTAACAGCTTTCAGTGAGGGCCTCGCTTCCAATTTAATAATGAAATCTTACAGGGGTCACGTCTTGGTCTCATTAAATCTAAGACTGATGTTAAATAAATAAAAAGTCGGAACGTCAAAAAACGGGGCCGCTTGGATTAAAACCAATATCTACGTTGTTCTTCAAACAACCCTTTCAACAACAAGATATAGTGATGCCGCGCTTTCAACGCACCTGACGTCGAAAGCTTCCTGTATTATCTGAAAACTGAGAACCCAGGACATCGCTCTCAGAGTTAAATATCATTTTGTATGTTAAGAAACGTAGGGTATTTTATAGAGATAAGGACGAATTCATTAAATTTCTGAGTTTTCAATATCTTCATAACTTTTCCTATTTTGTAGAAATTACTAACATAAAATTAACATTTTTTATACGTGTATTTTCGTCATCTATACTGTTTACAGCACACTACTGCCATTTATACTTTTTACAAAGTACTAATCCCACCAAACATGCTCGCCCTTTCAGCCGTGGGGACGTAGTATTCGTTGGTAAAAGAGTAGCCCAAGAGTTGGCGGTGGGTGGTGATGACTAGCTGCCTTCTCTCTAGTCATACACTGCTAAATTAGGGACGGCTAGCGCAGATAGCCCTCGTGTAGCTGTGTGCTAAATTCAAAACAAACAAACAAACAAAGTACTACTGCCATCTATACTGTTTACAGCACACTACCGCCACCTATACTGTTTACAGAGTACTATCGCCACCTATACTGCTTACAGGGTATTACCGTCATATATACTGTTTAAAGCATACTACCGCCACCTATACTGTTTGTAGCACCCTACCGCCACCTATACTGTTTATAGTGTATTACCGTTATCTATATTGTTACACAGCATTCTAGTTTTATTATTCAAATACAATGTTATGACATATATGCGAGATTGTATTCTTATAATTGTGTTTTCACCTTTTAAAGAATATAATGCAGTTATCTAAACACATCGTTCCAATAGTAGAAATAAACAAGAGGGAATCCTCAATAACCGCGGCACTTGAAATTCTTTTAGGCACGATTCGAGTAAATTAATCTACGAGACATTTTTCCCCCTTTTTTATTGGCTATATTTTTGTGCGCTAAGCGGGAAACGCTCGTATCCTGGATCCGATTTTATTGTTCATCAGAATCTCTACCAGCCTACGCTCAAATTGAAATTCTTTAAGGCAGGATTTGAGTGAATTAATCTATGAGACGTTGAATGTGGTCAACTAAGTCAATCGAAAGGGTTTGACCTCCTGAGTCCAAAACTGTAATTAGATCTCAAATCAGTCAGGAGATGACGGAGCTATGAGCTAAAAGTTTGTACTTGGAAAAACAAAAAACAAACTCGGAGCCATTCTAGGAGCCACGATGCCACGGATAAAAAAAAAAGTGAATCCTAACTATTCTAAACAAATTGAACTAAATGAAACAATGCTTATTCTAGTTGAAAAGCTCTTCCTGGGGGCAGTAAGTACAATAGTAATTTAATAAACTCACAGAACTTGCATTAAGTCAAATTTGTGTTCTGAAAAGAAAAAAAAATCAAAAAGTACCTGCACATAGTCGCCCCCTACCTGGTTTTAAATTGATAGACTAGAGGGAAGACAGTTAGATAGCAAACAGCATCCATCGCAAACTAGAGGGAAGACAGTTAGATAGCAAACAGCATCCATCGCCAACTAGAGGGAAGACAGTTAGATAGCAAACAGCATCCATCGCCAAGTTTGGGATACTCTTTTCTGACTTTTTATAGTGGGATAAAAAGTTACTCACATAGCATCCCCAGGACTCCAAAGTGCGAAAAGCGTTTCTGCAAAAAGTGGACACGAACCACGAACTCTCGAATTTGCAGTTTAGACTCATTTACCGTTAGACCACGCCAGATTCTGACCAACGACTTTCATGTATGGGTTATAATACACTAACAACAGATTGTTTTATTAAAAATCATTTTCTCGATAAGTTACATTTAATGAACAGGAAAACACGAATTACAATCTCCCCAAGACACGTATCATCAGATGGCACTATTTTTACTTTACTTATTACAGCGATGTCTTGGTGACTCTTTATAAGATCTGGTACAACTGAAATTCTGTCGATGATTTATAACACTAGTAATTTAAGATTATTTTTCTATTAGTTTTTGGACCAGTTAATGGTCCACCAAAATAGCAGCTTAAAACTATTGGTCTGTTAGTTTTTGGATGAGCCGATGGTCCATTAAGTAACAGCTTACGAACACATTTATGTTTCTTTGTATACCAGCCGATTCTCCGGGGGGCAGCGGTAAATTTAGGAACTTAAAATCCGAGGTTCGATTCCCCCGTGATGGACACAAAAGATAGTCCCATGTGACTTTGTTCTGAAACAAACAAACAAGTATACCAGCAGATGGTCGACTAACTTAACAGCATTTCCAGCTTAAAACTATTGTTCTGTTAGTTTTTGAACGACCCAATGGTCCACCAAAAAATTAGCTTAATTTGTTTATCTGCTAGCTTTTATATCATCCGATGGTCCACTAAACTAGCAGCTTAAGACTATTTTTCCATTGTTTTGAAGTTCTTAGAACAGTCGATGACTTATCAAAGTGTTTATGGCGATATTTCCAATTTGTCTTTGACTTTAACTCATAAATGATTTAAATTGTACACCTATCTGAAACCTGTCGTTACACTTCCCACTAGTATTTAAAACAGTTCGCTACCAACTCAAAATTGTCATTAAATTTTGACGTTTGGAAATATAAATATTTTTTGAAAAATAATACAATTTCTTGTTACTTCATAGACCATAGCCTGATGGGGAAGGGCGAATTGTGGATTCCAATCCCAACAACCGAATATGCTTGTTTCTTTTAGTCGTGGGGTTGTTAGAATGTGCGGTCAATCCCACTTTTCGTTTGTAAAGAGTAGCCCATGAGTTGGTGGTGTGTGGTGTTGAGTAGCTGCATTCTCTCTAGTCAATCTCTTAAAAATTAGGAACGTCCAGCGCAGAGAACCCTCGAGTTTGTATTCGAGAAATAATACAAATAATCCACTAGCAATATTAATTCACAATAGTGAGGAACATAACGAACGTTCAATAGGGATTGCCCCCCAGCCCCACAGTGGCACAGCGTTATGTCTGCGGACTTATATTGCTAGAAACCGGGTTTCGATAACCGTGGTGGACAGAGCACAGATAGCCCTTTGTGTAGCTTTGTGCTTAGTAACAAACAACAACACTGATGGGAATTAAATGTTTATCAGATATATTCCACTTTTTTGAACGTTTCGAAATGTATATATATTCCATCTTCAGCAAGTTGTATTGAACAGGGTAAATTATTAGGTACAAAAAATTATAAATTTAAACATTTTATACAAAGTAATTAAAATAGAGAATATAGGGATGAAGTAAGAGAAAGGACAACTAAATAAACAAAGAACAGGATAATTACAAAATATTATACAAGTTATTTAGAACAGACTTAATTATAGCGAAGTTGTGTTGTTATTTAAAGTTAGGACTTCATTTATAATAGATAAACTTTCTTTAATTAGAAGTCCATATATTCCGAAACGTTCAAGAATTAAATGTTTGTTACTGTTGTACACAAACGTGTCAAATGTTCGTTGTTGCCGACGTCATTCTGTTGTTCATCTTTATTCCGCCGTTCCACAATAAAATAAAACAAATACAAGCTATTTCAGTCATTCAAACATTGTATCGTTTCTACGAAATATCATCAACCTGCTGCATCAAGATAAACTAAAGCTTTTAAGAAACGTATTTTGTAATAATCAAATAGATTCGTCGGTTGTGAAAGGAAGGGTTAATTACATTTCGTCGGTTGTGGAAGGAAGGGTTAATTACATTTCTTCGGTTGTGGAAGGAAGGGTTAATTACATTTCTTCGGTTGTGGAAGGAAGGGTTAATTACATTTCGTCGGTTGTGGAAGGAAGGATTAATTACATTTCGTCGGTTGTGGAAGGATTTGTTTGTTTGTTTTGAATTTCGCGCAAAGCTACACGAGGGCTATCTGCGCTATCCATCCCTAATTTAGCAGTGTAAGACTAGAGGGAAGGCAGCTAGTCATCACCACCCACCGCCAACTCTTGGGCTACTCTTTTACCAACGAATAGTGGGATTGACCGTCACATTATAATGCCCCACGGCTGAAAGGGCGAGCATGTTTAGTGCGACGGGGATTCGAACCCGCGACCCGCAGATTACGAGTCGAGCGCCCTAACCACCTCGTCATGCCGGGCCCTGTGGAAGGAAGGGTTAATTACATTTCGTCGGTTGTGAAAGAAAGGGTTAATTACATTTCGTCGGTTGTGGAAGGAAGGGTTAATTACATTTCGTCGGTTGTGGAAGGAAGGGTTAATTACATTTCGTCGGTTGTGGAAGGAAGGATTAATTACATTTCGTCGGTTGTGGAAGGAAGGATTAATTACATTTCGTCGGTTGTGAAAGGAAGGGTTAATTACATTTCGTCGGTTGTGAAAGGAAGGGTTAATTACATTTCGTCGGTTGTGAAAGGAAGGGTTAATTACATTTCGTCGGTTGTGGAAGGAAGAGTTAATTGCATTTCGTCGGTTGTGAAAGGAAGGGTTAATGCACAATTCGTACAGTTCCAATGAGACAATTTTCAGACACAGAGAGACAGATTACCCAAGAGACATATAACATTTTTAGGTTGGATGGGGAGCTCAACCGCTCGTGACATGACTACGTACGTAAACCACGACCACATTAGTTTTTGTAAGCTAAGTTCCAGAACTTATGTTTTCATGTAATCCTAGTTGGAGATTAAAAATCATTAGGTTTTTCTTAATTACAATGAAAGTCGATTTGGTCAACCTAAACTGTTACGCTATTGGGGTACAAGTTAAGATAAAGATCAGTACTGTTTTCATTTACACACAGTTAAAATAACTTCTTCATAAACTTTCTGTGCTAAGCTTAAAATAAAGAAGCAAAATCCAGCCGATCTAGCTATTTGCGTAGTAAATTTAAGACATTAAAAAAAAAAAGACTGAGACATTAAAACGCAAGTTTCGAAATTACGTTAACTTTGTTCAAGAAACGATTGTTGTTACAATAAATTCATGAACCGTTTCCTAAAGACGGTTGAACAATGCATTCATTAACTGTAGAGTTAGGACGCAGAATACTGCCGCAACTCTCTTTCATTCAGAAACCGAGGAGATTTTAATTGATGGTGTCCACATTAGGCGAAAATGTTCCATTAATCAAAGTAACACACTACGGAAATTTGGTGCTAGCTTTCCTGATAAACTTGAAAGGTTTTTAATTGAACGTCACTGAGATTTGTAGTTAATTAATTTTTTTTTTTTATTTAAACAAAAAGTTGGCAGAAAAAGAAAAGATAAAAAGGAGAAACCTTCTGTTTTCTATTTCTATTTGTGATTTTTACTGATTATTTGTTTATAATTAAGCACAAAGCTACAAAATGAGCTATCCGTGCTCTGCCCACCACGGGTATCGAAACCCGGATTCTAGCGTCGTAAATCCGCAGACACACCGCTGTGCCACTGGACGGGGGGGGGGATTTTCACTGATCCTTTTCAAATTAAATGAAATCTTAAGTTTGCACTGAATGTGTTTTCTTTGACATCGTATCAATTCTTTTTTTCCATTTCAACTAACAGAGGAGCCAACCTATTTTCAACAAATATCAGAATTTTAACCTTAAAACTTTTTTAAAAATAATATCGTGCAACCGCCCTTCTTAGGCCTACTGATAATTCGTGTAGATATGCAAGTCACTGTGCAGGTAAAGTTTCTGCCAGTCAGACAAGACTGGGAAAACAAGGATTCGGTGGAGGCCAAGGGCAAATGCCTGATCATTTCAGCGTGCTATTGTACCTGTGCCCAAGCACGCAACTAGCCTTAGGGAGAACCAACTAATAAAAATGTGGACTTATCCACTCGGTATACAGTACCAGAAAGATTGAGATTAGTCGAGAAGTATTTTCCCCTTACTATTTTCACAGACTGTCATTGACTTTGGTGGTCTGGTTTTCTGTGTTTTGCCTTGATTTTGGTTTTAAGAGGAAAAGCTTATCTATGTGAAAACTTCAATTATTAATTGTAGAGACAATGAAGAAAATCTTTTGACTGTGTATGGGAGAAAGAAAAGCACCAAGTGTAGGAAGAAAACGGAGGAGTGTAGAAAGACAGAAAAGCGTTGGATTGGATATACAAATGACAAAATAATGGGAGTATATAAAGAAAGAGGAAAGAAAATATGGAGCATAGAAAGAAAGAAGGAAGAAAACATGAGGTATGGAAAGGAAGAAGGAAGAAAAGTGTGGACTGTAGAAAGAAAGAAAACGTGGAGTGTAGAAAATAATAAAATAATACAGTATGAACAAAAACCCTTACAAACTCGTGGATTACATAAAACTATGGCAATTAGGTTGTTTGGTAGAAAAGCGCAGAAGTTTCAGAGTTCTTTTTCTTTTTTCTAGAGTTAAAAAGAGAAATCTCATATTTGAATACGGATTTTATGCGATTAATTAACAGAGATCATACAAACGGGTACAATTGCTTAGATAATAAAAACAGGTATCACACATTTGAGTAAGAATTTATGTAATTAATGTTACCAGTATATTGCAAAAAGGTGATTAACAAGCAGTTTTGTTACCTTTTGGGCACTAGTAAAGTGTGTTTCTAAACACAATAATAAACATTAAAGATGTTGAACATTTCTCATTCAGCTTCGCTAGAAAGAATTTTAAACCACGATACAATATTAAACAACACTATTAACTAATAATAACAATAAACAGTAGTAAATAATAATACTCAGCAATACTAGTAAATAATAATACTCAGCAATACTAGTAAATAATGATAATCAACAATACTAGTAAATAATAATATTCAAAAATACTAGTAAATAATAATGATCAACAATACTAGTAAATAATGATACTCAACAATACTTAGTAATCATATACAATAATGCTCAACAAGACTAGTAAATAATAATACCCAAAAATACTAGTAAATAATAATACCCGACAATACTAGTAATCATATACAATAATGCTCAACAAGACTAGTAAATAATAATACTCAACAATACTTAGTAATCATATACAATAATGCTCAACAAGACTAGTAAATAATAATACCCAAAAATACTAGTAAATAATAACACCCAACAACGCTAATAAAGAATAATACTCAAAAATACTAGCAAATAATAACATCCAACAATGCTAATAAAGAATAATACTCAAAAATGCTAGTAGATAATAATATTCAACAATAATAGTAAACGATGATATTCAACTATAATACTAAACAATATTAGAACTGTTGACTTATAATTTCTTTTTTATGTGCAAAAAGAAAAGAAAAAAGACGAGAAGAACGATAATTTACTCCTGAAAAATCAGAACTTATTTCGTCGAATGTATCACCATTATGACTTCTTTAAGCCTCACACAACAATTAACATTCATCAGTTAGCACTACAAACTATAGACTGAGAAAAGTTTTGTTGCTGTTGCTGAATTTCTCTACTTCAATTATCAGGTACTTTATAACGAAATGACTCTATGCTACAACTAACCAGAACAATGGAATGTGCGTTGTTGTTTTGTAATTAGAACTAATGAAAGGTTTTTAAACAAGAAAAATATAGATTAGAAATATTTTACTTATTACACAGTGTAGCCCAGTAATTTTCAAGTTTAATTTAAAACTGACAGAAACCCCCCGCTAAGTTATGTAGCCTTCAGTTTATTCTACACTTAAAATACTGGTGCTTCTAAAATAATTAATGAAGTTCGAGCACTTACAGAGCGCACTCCACTAGCAAGATTCAAATATAAATAATTCTAGAGTGACTAAGTAATTTTGTTTCAAGATTAATAACCATTTTATTAATTTACCTCAGTAACGTAGGACCTTCGATCAAGTACTTGTAAGTACACGAGACTTTGAAAGTACTGAAAACAGCAGCACTACTGTTGAGCCTGTTGACTCACGTGATCTCCTTTAATTAAAGATCAAATATTTTCCAACTCACACGGATAACACAAGTTGTTGAGATTCAAAACTTTAAGCCTCAACAAGCAAAATCTCGACAGCAAAGACTTTTATTAACTCTAATAAAACTAACTACAGAGGTAAATCAGGCTTCACACATAAAGCTGTCGAAAACACAAATACTTTTTAATATGATGGTAGAAGAAACCCTGTCACGTTGAAAAGTAGTTAAAGCCCCCTGTTTCCTTGACAGGGACAAGATTTGTTCGACAACCCCCTGCTGCAGCCATCAATAGAAAAACACGTTCCTGGACCCCCGCTAGGATAGCTAGCTAGCTGGTGACAACGTTTCTGTAGGGCAAAAATTACCCAACTTCATGTAAAATTTCTTTTTTCCATAGCAACTCGGTGCTGTATCAGGCACACCAGTTTGTTAGAGTTTAGTGAATTTTTGATAAAGCTGATTATCAAACATCTTCTGCGTTATTTTTTTTGTTTCCATAGCAACTCGGTACTGTATCAGGCACACCAGTTTGTTTGAGTTTAGTGAATTTTTGATAAAGCTGATTATCAAATATCTTCTGCGTTATTTCTTATGTTTCCATAGCAACTCGGTACTGTATCAGGCACACCAGTTTGTTAGAGTTTAGTGAATTTTTGATAAAGCTGATTATCAAACATCTTCTGCGTTATTTCTTTTGTTTTATTTTTATACGTATTTATCGTTTTCAGAAGTTCCCTAGGCACCCCCTCTGGTGAGGTTCTACTCTACACAAAATCCTGATTATTTCCACTATTCGCATGGTTGTCTAAAGAAGACAGCCCTCTCTGCTGAGTTGGAATGAGTACTTTGAGGGCATGAAAGTTAAACACTTGTCAGCACGTGCTGATTCTGTCCCTACATACTAAACTAGGTTAGTAACCGCTCATTTGCAGGTTCAATCAGTGATAAGACATGGCAGTTGGAAAACGATTTGATTAAGTAAAAGTGACTCAAGAGGGGGTTGGACGCTAAAATATTGCAGACATATTTTTTTATGACTCACACTCGTGAAGCACACTTGGTTTTGCAAGAAAATGCTGAAGTAAAATATTGTGATTTTTATCCTAGGTGGCGCTAGCGTCGATAAAGCTCTTCGGCGCAACCCTCTGATCTAATTTACAAGACAGCAAACAGCAATAGGCTAAAAGCTCAGAACGATCAAAACCTGTGTTTAGACACATAGAAAGGCGCCCCTTTTTGTCGCCACTATATTAAAAGCGTCGTAAGAGGGATTAAACATTCATTGTTTTACGAATATATATATATATATTTAAGATTGAGCCTTGAACAAAGCAGATCTAGTATAAAAAAAATGCTATTTCCAATTTCTTAGCGATTAGATGTATAGAATTATTTTTAAAATCGATTTTCATTTAATTATTTGTTTGTTTGTAATTAAGTACAAAGCTACACAATCGGCTATCTGTTCTCTGCCCACCACAGGTATCAAAACCCGGATTCTAGCGTTGTAAGTCCGTAGACATACCGCTGTGTCAGTGGGGGCATTATCATTTAAAAATAATTTTATAATTTTGTAAGTCTTTTTCTTTATATTCTAGTCCGTTATGTCATTCCGATTTTAATAGTCGCGGGTTTATAATAATATCTATTATACTTAGTATAAGCCCATCGGAAATAGGAAATTACATTTGGAAGAAGCTAATAATAACGGAATGAGAGTGAAAAAAAGCTTACCTTATTGCCTTATGGTCGACATGGAAAAGTAGACTTCCCAAAATAAAGATATTAGAACAAGTCACCGCCAAACAGTAAGTCCTGTGGTCTAACTACTACTGCTATGTAATTATGTGGAATTCGATACTAATCCGGATTCTGGAGCGTCATCCACCATCCTATCTATCTGTTCTGATGCTGCCAGCAAGGAGACGACAATAATAATAACGGAACAAAAGTCACACTCACCAGAATAGACAAATACTGCCACATGATGACCAGTCAGCAGGGTTTGGAGCTTCTCTGTCAATAACTAAACAAGTTATATCTCAATAATTTCTATATTAAAAGTTTTGTTTGTTTGGTTGTTTGTTTGTAGCACAAAGCTACACAATGGACTATCTGTGCTCTGCCCACCACGGGTATCGAAACCCGGTTTTTAGCGTTGTAAGTCCACAGACATACCGCTGTGCCACTGGGGGGGGGTATTAAAAGTTAAAACGAACATTTACACCATTGTCTCCCTGGGTAATGCAGCAGTACGAAGTTTCACTATATGTTGACTGCAGAGCTAGTCTGCCCGAGATTGTTTCCAGTAAAACTTATAGTAAACATTTAAACCTCAATCAGCGTGAATAAATTCGGTATTCAAAGTTGCAATAAATAAATCAAGGTTGGTTTCCAGGTTGTTGAAATTAAAGAGTCGCTATTAGCACACCAAAATCCCTGCCTTATTTATGATTCATTTATCTTAGTAACGGCGGAATTAAAGTCCTCCAAATGCATAAGATTAAGAATTTGAGAAAATATTTACTTCCTACGAATGTCAACAAATAACGAACACGCAGATAAATAACACCTCTGAGAGGACATTGCTCGTCATAGAGCTAAGGACTAGAAATATATATACAAGATATACGGAAATTACGTTAACAAAAATGTCTCCTTCTGTGAGTACATTTGTTCACATAATTTTGGAGCACTTTGTATACAAGAAGATGCCTCTGAAAAATCCAATTAATTAGTGCCTCAGAAATATCTACAAATACTACCAGCTGTTGAAGACATAAATCATAGTTGAAAAGTAGACTGTCTTTCTGTTTCGGGTTCAGATAACGCTCACGGTATATATATATATATATATATGTACAAAATCCTTGAATAACACAATTACAATTTTCAGTTCTCTTAAAATGATTCAAAAGGACGCATTTCTCCTGTGTTACCAAAAACGTTCACACCTCATTATTCTGAATAGCAAATACAAGTGGATCGGAAAACAAATCGGATTCTTTGTTAAGCTAGATCCCCATTCCGTTATATTTTCGGATCAGGGCTATTAATAACTCTCTCCGCATAGCATTGCTGCCAAGGCCGAGCGAAAACGTCTTCATTATAGAAAATAATGACACGGACTGTCAGTAAGTATCTTCATTAGTTTTTACTATTCATAAAAACTGGGTTTCTTGAAGAACTAAGACTTTGTGAGGGGGGTTACAAGATTATACCTAAAGGACCGAAGAACGACTGGACGAACTAGCTCCCCAGCAAAGGCAGGAAACATTAATCATAAAAAAGTGGGGGGGGGGGGTCGCTTAACGAACTGTATGGTCCAATAGGCTAAAGCATGGGCAGGGTGTTAACTCAACGTCTCGAAGATTCATAACGAATTATACTGTCGAAACTGTACGAAGTTCATATAGTCTCAACCCAAAGCAAAACTTACAGCGTCACTGATGACAAATGAGTTTTTGTTTTTTGTGGTACTACGAAGACCAATGCTTCTCTTGACTTCGAAAAACTTCGGAATTGTATGCATTCAAGACTGGAATTCCAAACGCTAGAACACGTGTTGTTGTTGTTTTTTTGTTTGGGGGGGGGGGGACGTCAACTTTAACATAATTATTCTTCGGTGGTAAGAGTTGAAGCAGGGTACTTACACTTTTAACTTAAGCTTCACAACACGCCTATAAATACTTCAATAGACCGATTGAACGTAATAAACATTGCTGGCACCGAACTTCAATGAGGTGTTTTGGTTTGAACATAGTTTGACAGAACTAAATATATAGGCACTGGCGAGCATCGTGATTTAAACTTCAGGGCTGTGTTCGTGAATGAATCGCGTGTTCATTGTTTAGCGTCGTGTCTAATTTGTGTTTCTAAACGAAATACGGTATAATTGTACACGAAATTCTAAGTAAAATGTATAAATAAACAAAACAAAAAACTTTGTGACGACACACACGGATCAATAAATCCTGATATAAGCTTTCAAATAACTTGAGTTAACCGTACACAGATATACTTTCAAATAACTTGAGTTAACCGTACACAGATATACTTTCCAATTACGTGAGTTAACCATACGTGATATGCTTCCAAATAACTTGAGTTAACCGTACACAGATATACTTTCAAATAACTTGAGTTAACCGTACACAGATATACTTCCAAATAACTTGAGTTAACCGTACGCATAATATACTTTCAAATAATTTGGGTTAACCGTACGCGGATTCAATTTCAAATAACTTGGGTTAATCGTTCGCATATATACTTTCAAATAATTTGGGTTAACCGTTCGCATATATACTTTCAAATAATTTGGGTTAATCGTTCGCAGATATACTTTCAAATAACCTTTCTCAGAACTGTGATTGGTTTTCTGTACATTTTACAAGAAAAACAAACAATTATCACAGACTTATAGGAGAATTGAAACGTTGTGCCATGGAAGCTAGAACGTTGTGTTAAACAACATTATACCTGTTCTTATTATGGGCATTGTTAGCTTAGTATATTGATTTATGACTAACCTAAACCTCCTAAGCTAGTCGAACCTCGTGAAATATTATAGAGATTAGGGATGGAAATATCAATAATAGCGATGTATTCAAATCATGAATCTAAACATCATAATTATTATAAGTTTTTGTTCTATGTCTTTACATACTCTTAGTTAAGCCGGCATATAAAACTAACTAATCTGCTTAGTTCATCTACAGTTTTGATCTATGTGTTTAGCTTACCAAGAGCGAGAACTATTGATAAATAAACAGGTAGCTGACATTTTTTTCTTTTCCCCAAAGGCAACAAAAACAGGATTACGGAAATTAGTTACGATGAAAGGTAAATGACACTTTGTGCATGAAAACTAAAATACTTCGGTAGTTAAAAGAATAGGTAGAAGATCAAAGAGGAAGGGTTATAAACAATAGGCTAAACAAATGCCCATAGCAGCCTTATGCCTGTAATACTTACTATAACGTAATCTGGCGGCATGTTTTCAAGAATCTCCACCAGGGCTACATAGTTCGAACAAGCAGACAGGAGCGAACTCAGAGTTCTCTGCCTGAGTTAAGATTAAATTTTGCCCCCACGATGCTACATTTGTACATATCTTTCTCTTCTACGTTAAACTACATATGTATAATAATCCAAGATACACGCACCAAGGCATGGCGTGCGCGAGCTATCGATCTGAGCCACAGCGAAGCCTAGGATTTTGCCTAAAACTTGTTGTGGTTTATAAATACAGCTCACTCGCCTGCAGAAGGTATTTTTCGCAGAATTTTACTCACCTCTTACATGAATACATCGACTACAGAATTATTTAATAATGAAAAACGCACGGTTCTCTTAGTTAGAATAAAGAAAAACAAGCCAGAAACAACGGAGCTACCAACGCTAACGAGAGTAATTTCAAGAAATAAAAGACAACAGGAGCGACAAGATTTTAGCTTAATATTCCACAGGGAATGTTGTTTCTGCAAAACGTTCAACCTTGCACCTGAGAAGAGCAATAGATCAGTGAAATAAACCGACCAAAGTAATTGATCACCTATTATACAACTATACATCAATGTGAACAAGCCGGTCGTGTTGTGTGTAGAAAATCCATTTTTTTTGCTTTTGTTTTCTCTCTTTCATTTTTTTTCTACGTTGTGGAAACTCGTGCAATAACTGACAGAATCAATCTGCCTTAAGCTTAACAACTGCGAGTATTAATAGAGAGGAAACCATAGAATCTTCACATCACACGTACGAGGTGTGAAATAGTTTGTTATGTAAGGGAAATGATCGACGAACTTGAGAAGCCTGTTGTTGTGTGGCACCTGAGAAAAAAAAACATCAGGTAAATGATCGACGAACTTGAGAAGCCCGTTGTTGTGTAGCACCTGAGAAAAACAACAACAACAACAAACAAACGAGTACATTATACGTTATACATACACATGGTTAAGTTGTTGTTTTTTCGTGCCTCACGTGTTTTATTCATGGAAACTGCTGATACACTTTCTGTTTTGAAAGAACTCTCTCGCGTTACTTTATATTTCAGCTGTTGTGGTAAAAGAAAGGCTTAGATTTTCTTTATCACATTGTCTTCTTTGTTTTCCGTTGATCTTTCTTTCTCTTTCTTACCGAGGGATTTTCAGTAATAGAAAAGTTCTCTCTCTGCTTGAAAAAAAAAAGAAATATTAATCCAATATTTAAAAACTTCCCAACTATCCTTAAATCTTTCTGTAATTAAATATCCAATGAAAGAAGAACAAAGATTTAATGACGTGGGAGTTGTAAAGCCTTGTCCTACTGATTTTCACGTGAATAAGTGGTTTCTAAAGCTATTCTTCTTAATAAGTAGAAATAATGAAACTTAAATTTCGTCAGTTACAATCATACAATGTCAAACAGCTCATTGGCTTGTAAAATACATCACCGGGACGATTATCATTCAAATATTCTAGTTATTGAAACAACTATGTAGTTCTGTGATACTGAAACAGCCATGTGACTCCAATGATTCTGAAACGGACACTTTTTCCTAGACATATTGAAACAGTTACTTTGTTCTAGTGATACTTAAACGGATATGTGGTTCTAGTGATATTGAAACAGACACGTTGTTTTAGAGAAACTGAAAGAGACATTTGGTTATTATGATAGTTAGTGGAACAGCTACCAGGTTGTAGAGTTAGTTACTGAAACAGTCATGTGGTTCTAGTGTTAGTTACTGGAACAGTCATGTGGTTCTAGAAATAGTTACTGGAACAGTCATGTGGTTCTAGAAATAGTTACTGAAACGGTCATGTGGTTCTAGTGTAGTTACTGAAACAGTCATGTGGTTCTAGTGTTAGTTACTGGAACAGTCATGTGGTTCTAGAAATAGTTACTGAAACGGTCATGTGGTTCTAGTGTAGTTACTGGAACAGTCATGTGGTTCTGGAAATAGTTACTGGAACAGTCATGTGGTTCTAGAGGAAGTTACTGAAACAGTCATTTGGTTCTAGTGATAGTTACTGGAACAGTCATGTGGTTCTGGAAATAGTTACTGAAACAGTCATGTGGTTCTGGAAATAGTTACTGAAACAGTCATGTGGTTCTAGTGATAGTTACTGAAAGCTGGTTCAGAAGCGTGCTTATACGCATGCGCGTAGAGACACTTGGCTTGAATGATTCACTGAGAACTGGTGGTTTAGGTACGTTTTAGTTTTGAGTGTGTGTTTGATACTTCAAATGCTTCAGTGTTTTCCTTTCTTATATTTCTTCTTCGGGTTTTTAGTGATCACACAAAAGCCAATGAAGTATTGCATCCTTTGTTCATGACGCGTGAAAGTTGTATCAGAAAACAAAACAAAACAGAGAAAATAAAACAAATATTTGAAACGGAATGGATGCTCCATCTTCTATTCACACAACTCTACATAAATATAAATAGCAATAACTATTTAAATTTTTGCTTTTAACTTTTCGTTATTTCAAAAGTGTTTATTAATGTTGATTGAGTTTTAATTCTAATATTATTTTTTTTATTATTATACGAACCAGCAGGAAATGGATCGAGTTTATTGTAAATATCTGTCTTACGTTTTACAAACATGCTAAGTCATGATGTTGCCTTGCTTACCTGAAACTTTTCTGTATCAGATGCTCGTGGAAACTTGTTATAATTTATGGTCAAAAATGACATTGATCAATATTGCACAATACTTCAACCATTCAACTGGCCTATCACGTTTGCAGTTACTACAAAAGCACGTGTCCGTATCTTTCCTGTCTTGGTTGAATTATAGCGATATACATATAAAATATTGATGAATTTCCATAATCGAACTTTAGATTGATCCAACTTCCATTAGTTAATATTTAATCAAACAAATTTGTTTTCCTTTTTCAAATATTTTATTTTCTAATACTTAGCAGTCTACGAAGAGCTGCTAGTAAGAGACGTCGACGTGTCATTATTTTATTAAATACGTAGACTATTGTTTGACGACCAGCCTTTGTTTGTTTGTTTTTTAAACACAAAGATACTCAATGGGCTATCTGTGCTGCGCCCACCACGGGTATCTAAAGCCGATTTTTAGCATTATAAATCTTCAGAACTTACCTCTGAGCCACTGGGTGCCGACCAACCTCTGAAAAAATAAGTAAAAGAATCTCAAAATTCGTCTGGAAATTCATGGATTTAGAAACGCTATAAGCAAAAATGAGCAATGGGGAACTAGGCTAAAGGAAGAAGATATCGCACGCCGTGAATCTGATGGAAACGGCAGAGTATCTGGTTCGTATTTTCATCGTATAATATCGCAGAGCTCCCAAGTGGTTCAGCGGTAAGTCTGGGGGCTTATAACGCTAAAAACCGGGTTTAGAACTCATGGTGGGCTCAGAACAGATAGCCCGTTGTGTAGCTTTGTACTTATACTGCAGAAATGGAAAATAATTCATCGAATCGCCAGTTAATGAGGTTTGTCCCAAATTTGATCACATTTTGGTAAATTTACGTTTTGGATAAATAAAGTAAAAGTAAATAAAATAATAATAATACAGCTACTTCATGTTTGGAATTTAAAAAAAAAAGACTGTTAACTGTAGTATCAGCAGTGCGGATGGAAAGAGAGCGCGATGTCGTGAGGACCGCCCGTGTGGTGTTGTTGTTGAAGAGGTTAGTTGTTCCTGCTAAAAATAGTGGGGGTACGAAATAAGCCACCCATACACCCACCCACCAGGATTCCACTTTGATTCAGAGATGAGATCGCTTTGTAAGCATGCATTAAACGTTTATAAACAGTGTCTGCAGAATCTTGCGTGAACAACAAAACTAATCGCATACAAGACAGACTGAGTCATTTATTCATCCATGCGTGCAATGGATGAAGTGTTATCGCAGCACTGATGACGAGATTTCGGGTTTGGTTTCTTCTTTTCTATTCTAACCAGCAAGTTATGAACAAGCAGGTCAGACTAAATCGTTCTTCTTTTTATACTCTCGACACCAATGTTACAAGCTATTCTTTTGATAACTCAAAAAATGTAAATGTTTTTCAGTTTGATTTCAAATCTTTTTCGGAGGTGTGTTTAAAATCAACTGCCAGACTAGAGGAAAGATAGCTAGCCCACAGTACCCACCGCCAACTCTTCTACTTCTATTGAAATTTTGGCCGTCACTCTCCATGGCTCTAAAGTGAGGAATGAACTATGAACCCTCGGACTAACAATTCGCGTACGTTGAAAACTAGGCCCAAAATAAAAAATAAATAAAACAGTACCATATGCAATACGTTTCAGAAAACGAACTTGAAAGTAATGGAAGTTGTGAACCTGTAAAATAAGATAATTCTTTTTTGTTATTATCACCTACGATCCCAGAATCATACCCTAATTAAAATAGAGCTAAATTTATGTCATACAATTAGTCAAACGAGAAAAATGTGTATAAAACAAACCCACTTCTTTCAGAATGGAGGTTTCGATACCCATGGTAGGCAAAGCACTGATAGCCCTTTATACAGTTTGGTATTTTACAACAAACAGAGAAAGCCATAATTCTTACTAGCGACTCTATTGACTTGTCGAGGAAATTAATGTCATTTGATAACATACTTTTTATACATTTGTTATCTAAATACATTAAGATACCCTTTTTTTTAATATTGGCGCACTCTAGCGGCAGATGTAGACAACTCTAGATAATAACCGTCTAAAAGAGAGCTCTTGAGAGTTAATAAAATACCCAAGTTGACAATGTTTTGTGGTTTTGATAATGTATTGCCTTAAAAACAAATATGATTTTTTTATGGTTTATCGTCAGCGTCCTCTGTGAAAAACTAAATTTGTTTTTGATTCAGTACTGTATATATAGATTATTGAGCCCAATCCCAATGGCACAGCGGTATGTCTGCGAACTTACAACGCTTAACTACAAACAAACAAATATATTATTAAAGTTTATTTGCTGACTTTTGAAATTATTATTTTCTATAATCGCATTTGTTTGTTTCATAATTTTCGCACAAATTTACCAAAGATCTATCTGAATGGCCGTCCCTGACGGGAAAGCAGCTAACCAACAGCACCCACCGCCAACTCTTTGGGATATTCTCTTGTAAGATCGAATAGTTCGATGCGAACGCCACTTTTAAAGCGCGTTCACAGTGTGGCCAAACATAAACATTAACTTACCTCAGTGTATATAATTATATTACATTTCTTGAGACTTGTATTACCTTCTAATCGTACACTCGTGAATTACTGTACGAAATAAAAGCTTAATTGTAGTTTAGCTATACGAGCAAGGTCTTATCTCAAAGGTGCTTTGATTGAAACCAGTCAATACAAACCAGACGTTGGAGACAAATAACTCCAATAAGCTGTAGTAGTCCTCAACTTAAAGAAATAACTATTTAGTATCAAGACACTTATACTGAATATTCGTTCTGCTTCCTATAGAAATGAAATTCCAGGACCAGCCGCCTTTTCTTTTATCCCGCCGGTGGGAAAGCAGATAGTCCTATATGTCTTTGCTTTAAAACAAATTTACAATGCTACATTATCTTTCAGCAAACGGCAAGTTATACTAAAGTGTATAATTAATATGCATAACTTTGTCGAGTGATTGGTTTGTTTTTTGTTCGTTGTTTTAAAAATCTATTTATCTCTTGCTTCTGCTCTACAGGTTATGATATTACGTGTAATCATTGGACCGTAAACTAGAAAAGATTGAGTAACAGAAATTGCGACAATTATGTAAGTATTTAAAATAAAAACAGTAAGTGAACACAAATAATATAATCCCGTAAATGCATCTTTAGCATTTTTAAAGAATTGTAAGATAATATTACGAATAAGATTTCAAACTCTTTAATAATACAATTGATTTCTAAGATGACCAAACTGATTTCAAACTCTTTAATAATAAATTCATTTCCTAAGATGACCAAATTGATTTCAGACTCCTTAATAATACAATTGATTTCCTAAGATGACCAAACTGATTTCAAACTCTTTAATAATAAATTCATTTCCTAAGATGACCAAATTGATTTCAATGTTTCTAATAATACAAATAACTTCCAAAGACGACCAAGCTATGTCAAATGTAACTAAGAGCAGTTGTTTGGAGCTATTAAAAAGGGTGCTTGTTAAAAAAAATATACATCATCATCAGAGTCTTTGGAATTTTCAAACTGAACAGAAAACTGAAGAGCTTTATGCGCATGTGCACTGTAAATAGTCAAGTCAGATATTTCTTGACTTCAATTATAATCATTGCTACTTTTGCATCGCCGATCAAAAGGGATGTAGTATTCATTACAGGATCTTGTTCGATTTAGTGAATTGAATAATTGGATTGACTATCACTTTTATAACACATCCACAGCTAAAAGTGAACATGTCTCGATCCACAGGCTCTGCGATCCGCAATTCAACACGCTAGTCACTAGGCCACACCCAGCTTACTTTATTTAGTTAGTCACACAGACTGTTGGAACCACTTCCAATATAGGCGGTTGCACGCCAAAATTGGGATAATAAGTGGCTTTCAGTTGAATTATGTATTAGTTTTCATTTATTATACAGCTAATAGACGAGTTCCATATATTCTTCTTGTAGAATACTTGTAGAATACTTGAGCGTTTTAAGACATCAAAGAGATATTTTGATTAAAAGGGAAGGACCATTTAGCTCCTGTTGTTATGGTTTTATGATTAGGCGTCTTTCCTAATAAAGGGGACCGTCAACCAAGAAGAGCTTTCCAAATGGTGATTTTCCATCTCTCGTCTTCAATTAAATGGCGGCAAAACTGCAACTAGTACGAGAAATAGCGTATCGTAGATCACTTCTACGTGGTGATGCGTTTTTTAATTAGCGCAGGGAGTGTTGGGGGCGCTACAGGCAATCAGCATTTGAGGTGTATATGTCCCGAAGCAACATTCTATACAGCAGGTGACTGGAAGAAGGAAAAAGGCAGTCAAAGAGCTAGTTTAAACACCGGTTATTACCGCTTGCAATGGAAAATGTTATAAATGACGGCCTGCACGGAAGAAGAACTTGTGAAAATAATTTTATCGAATAGTTTCTTCGGTGACTATTTCAAGTGTAATTACTATGTAAAGTCTGCCAGTTTTCAACAACGAATATCTTGATGGCAAACACTGTAGTCAATTTTAAACCAAATTTTATGCTTCCCTTAATTAGACCAACCAAGGACGTTTTCTTCATAAACTTGCCATTTCTGCAAAGCTCTCCCTAAATCTTTTGTAATATGGGTCCTATGCATCACAACAGTATGGTCAAATTTCACCCTAATTTTTGTACCATAACTCTACATCCTGGGATTGTTACTGAAAGAGAACATCTGGAATGACCGAATCTGATATTTGTGTGATCACTTTAATTAAAAATTACTAAGATGTCCGCACCAAATGATTGGTGGACAAGTCAGAACATCATTCTGGTAGTTAAAACCATGAAGCTTAAAATCATGAATTCTATGGTTAATTGTTGGCGTCTGTTGCCGCCGAAACACTTTCCGCACTTAGAAGGTCTTGGGTGTGCTATAAGATCAATCTCACTATTAACAATTGTCCATTATTTTCCAATGGAATTTGTTGACTAGCGGCTTCCATCTAGTCTATTTACAGATAGTCTCTGTTCAACTTTGCGTCAAAAGTTTAAAAAAAACAACAACAACAACTTTTATTTAACACCCTTTATAAAGAAATCTATCAGACTGGATATAACGGTAAACATTGTGATAATAAAGTGTGTGAGTTTGTTTTTTAATATGAAATGAATACAATACAGTTTTATTGTGTGGTAAATGCTTTAATTGATTTGCAAGTGAGATATTTATGTGATCACTAGATTTCACTGCAACTACTACGTAAGATATTATCAGTCTTGTATGGATGAAAACATTTATTATTTATCGCTTATTTTGTTATCATAGGGTTTTAGTATGCTTATTTGATCATAGAACTTCGTGATCAAAGGTAATATTTTAGCCGAGGTTCTTGACGCTGTCAACTAAAGTAGCAAACCCTAATCGATCCCTAGCAGCTCAGCGGTAAATCTGCAAGCTTTCGACGCTAAAAATGGGGCATCGATACTCGTGGTGGGCAGAACACGGGTAGCCCATTGCGTACTTTTGTGCTTAAAACAATCAAACCAAACCAATCCCTAATCTATTTACTCGAAATACGTACAATGTCCGTTGATTTGACAAAACAAAATATTCAAATAACCCGAGCGTTTTTTGGAAAATAGGAATTTCTTTTTCAGGGGTGAGTGCGGAGCGTTAAGTATGAAAACTAACGAAGTGACATTCATTGACGTCACGGCTACTTATCTATTCTTGTTTGTTAAGTATGAAAACTAACGAAGTGACATTCATTGACGTCACGGCTACTTATCTATTCTTGTTTGTTAAGTATGAAAACTAACGAAGTGACATTCATTGACGTCACTGCTACTTATCTATTCTTGTTTAAAGTTAAGCACAAAGCTACACAATGGACTATCTGAGCTATGCCCATCACGGGTATCGAAACCCGGTTTCTAGCGTTGTAAGTCCGCAGACATTCCACTGTGCCACTGAGGGGCACTTATCTATCTTATTTTTTATTTCCATTACAGCGCTTCAGAGCCATTATGAAAATAACGAACAAATACGTGATCTAATATTCTAATGACCTATGTAAGACAAAAGGGCACGTTTTATTGTCTTAATATATATTACCACTGATGTAGGAATAGTTGCTGTCTTTTACATTTGATCTTAGAAGTAATAAATCTTCTGACAGAATTTTAAGAAACTGGATATTAATTAATTCATCAAACAAAGATATCGACTCTAATAAGGAACATATTTTATAAGTGCAACTACCGTTCGCGCGTTTTATGAAGTCGAGAAGTAACAGCGCATGTGCGACCAGGACCAGGTAATGCCGACACAGGGCTGAATTCTGGCGCCGTAGGCGGTACTCCAGCCAAAGATAATACCGACGACATCTGGTATAGAGAAAGGCTAAAAACAACGGGCTTGAAGTATTATTGTTGAAGTTTTTTTCGGTGAGTTCTTTCCAGTGCATCACAATTTATAATAGCAACAAATGTGTTTAGTTCCATTTCGAGGCCCGTGAACTAATTTGATTTAGCTTCATGATTCACTTTTTATTTTTAGTATTTCCTTTTTGCTTTTCCATTATTGACCAGTAATTGTAGGTTTAAAAATCGAAGCTTTACGAGCAACCTTTTACATGGAGTGTTTCGTTGAAAGGGAAGGAGGGAGGTTAATGCTACTACATCGCTCATGTTTGTTAAAGTAACAGTGGTGTAAATTTTTCCCCACCAGAAGCAGTTTTAGTTAGGGTTACATTATAAACCTAACTTTGGAAACATGACTCATCGTCTGAGTGAATCCATTATAGAAATCCATCCTTCTATTTGGTTATGACTCGAGTCACTGATGAACATTTTCGTTCATTGATTTACTTCTCCAATAATCGACAACCTTGCTGTGTATTCGATTGCTTGAGCTTCAATGAAACCGGTACTCGCGGATTTGAATAGCGAATGGTATTTTTATGAATTAAATTTTTAAAGTTCAACTTAATCAATGACATAGTATCAGTTTGATTTTTGCAATAATATATACAAAGAAAATTATTAAACTTAGAAACAGAACAATGTTATATGAGTGAAGTATTCAAATTTGCGCTGAGCTGATGGCATACGATCAGTTTGATTGAGATAATAGCATATATACCTATAAACAAAAATCAAACAGAAATTAAACAGTGTTATATGACTTATTGTTTTCCAAAAATGAACTGAATTAACGGTATGCAGACTGTTTGATTTACGCAACAATCTATAATTTTACACAACTGAACTGAGCTAATAGAACACAAAGAGTTTGATTTATGCAATATTGTATAGTTTTTCAAAACTGAACTGAGCTGATGGAAGACAAATAATTTGATTTCTGCAATATTACATTGTTTTCAAAATTGAAGTGAGCTAATAGCACACAAAGAGTTTGATTTATGCAACATTATATAGTTTTCCAAAATTGAAGTGAGCTAATGACACACAAAGAGTTTGATTTATGCAACATTATATAGTTTTCCAAAATTGAAGTGAGCTAATGGCACACAAAGAGTTTGATTTATGCAACATTATATAGTTTTCCAAAATTGAAGTGAGCTAATGGCACACAAAGAGTTTGATTTATGCAACATTATATAGTTTTCCAAAATTGAACTGAACTAATGGCACACAAAGAGTTTGATTTAAGGAAGAATATGTAAAAATCTAGAAAAATCTAATACACCAAGTGATTTGTATGAAAAATGCAAAATAAACAAGGTTATAGGAATTACGTTTTCCAAAGTTGAATTGAGCTAATGGCATGTGATCACTTTGATTTATGTAATAATATATTGATTGAGAAATCTAGAGAAAAAAACAAAGAATGACTCGCGTACGATACGAATTTCTAAGTTGTGTACGCTTCGTTCTAATTCGGTTTATTTTCATGTATTATATATAACTAAGTAAAAGTTTAAATATTCCTAAATCTTTACTCCTTGTACGCATGTAAAGCTTTAAGAACGTTTAAGCGAAATAAGATATCCTTCGAGCTGGAATCAAAGTCAACGTATCTATAGCTACCAAAGTCAACGTATATCTAGTTACCAAAGTCAACGTATCTATAGCTACCAAAGTCAACGTATCTGTAGTTACCAAAGTCAACGTATATCTAGTTACCAAAGTCAACGTATCTGTAGTTACCAAAGACAACGTATATCTAGTTACTGAAGTCAACGTATCTGTAGTTATCAAAGTCAACGTATCTGTAGTTAGTAAAGTCAACGTTTCTATAACTACCAAAGTCAGCATATCTACAGTTACCAAATCAGTTTTTGATTTTATATTGATGCCGGCTATTTCCACTCAACTCACTATTCATCTTCCCCCACCCACCATATCTGCAGAAAACACCAGCAAGTTCTACAGGCGAACATAGGCCATGGTTGATGATGTCAGGACATTAAATAAATTATAAAATCTGAAGACTAGGTCTTTGGAAGTTTGGTCACTTGTAGTGTACGATGGAGGAAGATAACTGTCTTCAAGTCCTTCATCGTGATGATCAGAGATATGAAGGTACGTTACTTGCTTGACTGAACACAAAAACGTTTAGTTTATTAAGCGTAGCTCCATCTATGGGCTCGCAGCGCCACCTATATGTTATCTCCATACTGGATTTCCAAGATGTGTCATCCACAATAAAGCTGGTGGGGTTAACGTGCCGTTTTTAAGCGAAAATGATCTTTGGCATTTCTTAATCTATTGATTTTAATATGGTTTTTATGCTATGAAATATTGACCCAAAATGACAGATAAAGTAGAAATATATATATTTTAGAGAACAATACAAAAAGGGGGATTGCTTTTGACAAATATTGTACGAAACAATGATGACATCAACTCGGTGGGTTCCAATGAGGTCTGTTATGTTCATCTATATAGGTAGATTGCTTTGATCAGCAGTTAATACTAGATATTGCTGATTTTAGTTACGTGATACGTATTTGATGTACGTCATTAGGACTGTTATGCAACTAATTCCTGTTACATACCAAGTACTTCAAACACGTAAACACCCTCTACCGAAAAAAAATGTGTATTGATTCTTAGGCAGTAATCGAATCGGGTTTATTTGGTTAACGAAAACACGTCACCTTGTAACTCGTGGGGCCGTTTTACCCGCGGGAGACACAGAAGTGGAATTTGAGAAATAAACCAGTCTTTTAACAAATGGCTTTTCCAGTGGGAGGCAAGGAATTCTTTTCTAAAAATACTACTTCTTACAAACAGTAGCATTAAACACTCGACTTACAGCATTCGCTACCCACTCCTGTTGGTTGGACGACTGCTGGGACAATGATCACTCCCCATCTGAACCCTAATCATCTTTGTCAGTGACTGACACCAAGTTAACAACAGAAAACTTTTCTTCCCTTGGGCACACGAAGAAAAGACATACACCAGCTCCTTGCTTAGTTGTTTTAGGAAAACAAATTACATACATATCTCTATGCAGACAATAGCTGGTAATGAAAACAGATGTAAGAGCTTGCAAAACCCAATCAATCTTCTCCGTTGATGGAAAATAAAATTTTAATTTTTTTATCAGTTTCTTCAAAAACAAACACTTGAGGAGGTTTTAATAAAAACTATCCTATGAAATGATACAGAATTATGTATTTATAAGAAAATACTATTCCAAAGTAAATCCCGAAAGCGGTTTTATTTTGGCAAGAATTTTCATATTTTATTTTATAATACACCATAAAATGTAAAACATACATTTCTCACCGCTAGGGTTTCGGACATAAAGACTGTCTTGTTCGTCAATAGGTAATTCTGGGTTGCTCGACTTAGTTAAGATGTATTAATAAATCGAATCGGTACTTACCTAAAAATGGGAGAAAAAAAATAATACATTAGTCTCATTTTTGTTTAAAATACAATCTCGAAAAAAAATAGAATATCAGGTTTATTGAAGACAATAGAATAAAATAAAGATTGAATGAGGAAAGGATTGATTTATTTTGGTCAATAATTTTTTCAAAGAAATATTTCAAGGAACTACAACTAATACTTAATGTAACATATATTCTAGATGTACCAAAAAACTTTTATTAAAATCTTTCCATCATGAAACACGGCGACTGTTAAAAATCTCTTCACGTTTACGTGTACGTGGAAGCAACTAAGAAACTGTGAGGAATGAAACTGTTGTAAAAGTTTGATCAGTAACTTTAGAAGTGGGAAAAACAATAGTAAAATAAGAAAAAACGTCAAGGGCATGGATGTGATAAATGAGCATTTAGTATGCTTTCCAGATATTTTTCATTCTTCAGTTTCCGCTGACTTCTCAAGTCGGTCAAGGAAAAGCCGCGAAGGTAGTTAACAGTTCAGAATCGATTTCTTACGGGAGAAACTGACCTCTACTGTCTTTTCATCTTTCTCAGCAACATGAGTAGTAAACGACTGTATATTTGACTACAGAAACGCTATAAATTAAACAGCCTGTTCCCGGGGTTTTATTTATGTTTAATCCAATAAAGTATATAGATTTATTAAAATTCGAGATAGGAAATTACGAGTTCTTGAACAGCAACAATCAGAGCTTTAAAGAATTCACAACCGAGCTGGGTGATGTAAGCAAGCATGCCGTGGTGATATTATTAATCAGCTCTGATATAAAGTGAGTGAATTGTATAGAGCGGAACTAAAAAATACATTATAGAAACTTTTATACAGTTACCCAGAAGTTTCTATAATGTATTTTTAGTTCCGCTCTGGGTAACTGTATAGAGCGGAACTAAAAAATACATTATAGAAACTTCTGGGTGGAAGTAAAGTGGGGTTTACCATAATATACTAGCTGTCAGGATCGTTCAACGTACGGGAGTGACGTATGACATAGGTAATCCCGGGGGTGACATAGGGTGGCCAGATACAGGCACTAAAACCACCATGTCACTCTCCGGGGGGATCCCTGATAGAACATGCAACGTTTTGTGACAATCGCCTCGGGTGTTCGCCAGTTATTGCCAGATAATGGTTAAATTATATCTTGATAAACATAAAAAAAAAGTTATTATCACTTTTTAAATACACGCAAAACACCTATGTTTAATTTTCTAGAAATAGTTTAGATATAAAATTAGAAACATGCTTCTTACTTAAATATCAAACGAAGGTATTATAGTGGCAACCCCCCTCTCTGTGATTTAACTGACTTTCCAAATACAAACACGCGCCTTTGACATCAATGCTCGAGAAAGCGAAAGCTTGCTCAGTTGAAAATAAAAAAATAGTTTCTAATATTCCATGCCCGGTGTCTAATGAAAAATATTATTAAGTTTATTTAAATATGTAATTTAATGACGTCTTTAACATAATTTTTGTTTCAGTTAATACAAACCAAGGATCTTTAGAAAATTTAATTAGAAATGCTGCTCATACATTGTTGTTTAAAGAATATTCTGTGGATTTTAGAAGACTATCACTAATGCATTACTATATTAAAAACATAACAATTCAGATGTACTCAAAATCGCGTTTTCAATCCAGAGATTACTCATAAGTATTTGATATCAAGTTGATTTAATGAGTGATTGGAAAGACATTTTTAATGTCACTTCCACAAAAGACAAATCTGCAAAAATAGCATGGTTAAAGCAAACTATCAAAACCTTTGTATTTTCATTGTTTATATGAGTAATTCATCAAACCAGTGTTCCATTGTTTAATACACCTAGGAAAACCACACACGACATAATCTTTCATGGCGTTTCAAAGTACCTCCCCCCCCCCATAAAAAAAGGAAAGAAAAAGAAGAGAACGTTAAAGAAATAAACGAAATTTCACGGGGGTGGAGACGACACGTTTCTTTAGCTCAGAAAAAAAAATCGCTGCCTTAATAAATCAGCTTAATTTTAAACGGCACTGAATAAGACTATAAAAGAAAAATTTGCTGAATGATTGTTCAGATAATTAAAAGTTAATGTTTGAAAAACGTAATAATAGATTGAGGAAAGATTCATTAGGCCCGAGAAACAACAAGCCCCGTAGGCGTCGCATTCATAGTTTTTACATCATGGGGAGTTAGATTATATAGTTGTAGATGTAAACATTGTTGATACGCACAAACATACGTGTACTCGTGTGTTAGAAAACATACACGTTGGAATTTATGTCACCTGGCGGCAAATCACTTAGTTATCTTTTTAAAATTCTTTTTTTTTTCCTTGAACGCCTACAGCGACATCCGTAGAAATCCAATAAGTTGAAAAATGGGTCCTTTCACAATGAACAGCTTTTGTTCGTTCCAACACATACAGAGGTGCTTGGTGTCATACATAGGTTACTTAATATTGCTTTTTTTATGTTTTTAGCTTTTCTGTGGTTTTTTTTTTTTCTAGGTCAATCCTTTTTCTTTTTTTAAAACACATTCTTCCTTTCAAACATTCAAAGTACCCGAAAAACGGTTAACAGCTTTGCAAGAAAAAACATCATAAAATAGGCCGGAATATTTTTCAAAATAAACAAGGATAGTTGGGCTGTTGTTAAGCGCAAAACTACACAATGGGCTATCTGTGCTCTGCTCATTACGGGTATCGAAACCCGAATTTAGTGTCTTAAGACTGCAGATTAACCGTTGAGCCACTGAGGGGAAGATAAGAATGTATGAGAAGATTATCGTGAAAACAGTCGTGATAAAAGAAGATGTCCATATTGAAAGATGAAACACATCTGAAGCGCTACCTCTTAGAATCCCTTACTTTTTGGAGAGAGTTTGTATGTGGGTCCTCGAGCAAAGCTACTCAGAGACTATCTACTCTATCCGTTCTTAATTTTGAAGTGACTGACTAGAGAGGAATCACCTAGACAACAACACCCCCCCCCCCGTCAACTCTTTGGCTAGTCTTTATTCACCGAATGATTGTTTGTTTGTTTGTTATGAATTTCGCGCAAAGCTACACGAGCTAGCCGTCTATAATTTAGCAGTGTATGACTAGAGGGAAGGCAGCTAGTCATCACCACCCACCGCCAACTTTTGAGCTACTCTTTTACCAACAAATAGTGGGATTGACCTTCACATTATAACGCCCCTACGGCTGAAAGGGCGAGCATGTTTGGTGTGACAGGGATTCGAACCCGCGACCCGCAGATTGCGAGTCGATCGCCCTAACCACCTACCTGACCATGCCGGGCCACATTGAATGATTTGATGTGACCACCATCCTTATAACGTAACCACAGCCCCAAAGCACAGCATGCTATTTTTTCCGGCAACGGAACGCAAATGATGGACTCAGAAATCCACAATGCGTCACGTTAACCAGTGGACTTTTGGAGAGAGAGAGAGTGAGAAAGAAAATCTGTAGAAGCAAATACAATTTTTGTCTGTTTGTTTTTCTTGTTCTTGTTTTTAGAGCAAAATCACATTAGGCTATCTGCTGTGTCCGCCGAGGGGAATCGAACTCCACATTTTAGCTTTATAACTCTATAAACCTACCTCTGACCCACCGGGAGACAGCCAATAAAGAGCAATATATAAATATATAGTAGATAAAAAAATATTCGCCGTAAGCGGCAATTAAGCAAATACATTAAAAAAAATTATATGCCAAAAGAAAAAAAATGAATTGAATAGTAAAAAATAAAACCGTTCATTATCATAACTGATGCTTGGAAAAACTGGTTAGTGCCTACACGCTATGGCAACGGCAATAGTTTCTTGCTGTGATTCTTAAGGTCAATGTTGGGAAAGTTCAGGTGGAAATTATTATCCCCTTAGTTGTTGTTGTTGTTGTTGTTTTAAGTTCCCTCTTATATTTGCATATTTTCTATATAAATTTGAAGTATAAATTAAAACAAGAACAACAACAACAAAAAATTTACTTTAATTAAAAACCGACACTGTGCTCATAACTCCTAACGCCTTCACACCCTACTGTGTCAACCATCACACCACACAAGGCATACCAAAAAGCTGATCCGGTAGGTGTTTCTTCTAGATTCTGACAGGAAACTTATTACACATGTAATACCCTTAGACAAAATCGAGTGCGAGGGTTATTCGAAGTTTTATTAGGCTATCAACATGGTTATTCACCATATGCTAATTACTTTTCATCAAATTTAGGCAAGAATGAAATAAATCTGTTACGCTGGATGTCTGTAGATTTACAGGCACACACACCAGATTAGCGTTACTGTTTATTATACAAGTATTCCTGGTACTAAGGCATGCAGACGTCTCAACATAATTACAGTAACTACACAATAGATCCCTAAAACGGCTCCAGCTGTACAATGCCTAGACTATCTTAATTGCAACCTAGATGCCTTAATTTCAAAGAGACGATACTGCAATGTAACAGTTAAAGCTATCTGTTCTTCGTACTGGAAAGCTTGTTTTATTGAAATTCTAGACCATTTTGAATTGAAATTCTTCATAAATGCCATTTCTTTATTCTTCAGTTGGAAAACGTTTCGAACTCTCTGTCTTGCAGCCCTTTTTCCTTGGAAGACCATGTAAATGTTGCTTGCCTTAAAAATCATAGCGTGAGCAATTTTCAGGTAATTTCAACCGCAAATATGTTTAAAATCTTGCGCCGCTGATCCCTATGACAAACATAAAAGTCCCATTTGGCTTATTTTATGCAGTATCTGATCAGAGTGTGGGCCACGATTCAGACTTTTGAGGGCCTGTTGTTGTCCGCGGGCCGCATATGTATAACGTATACCCGTTTATTTGCTTTTCTTGAACAAAAGTAGCAACTTTAAACAAGTCCCATTTGGCTTACTTTATGCAGTATCTGATCAGAGTGTGGGCCACGATTCAGACTTTTGAGGGCCTGTTGTTGTCCGCGGGCCGCATATGTATAACGTATACCCGTTTATTTGCTTGCTTTTCTTGAACAAAATTCAAAATCAACATATTCTATCTTAAAATTAATTAGCCACAACTGCTTGTGTGATGTGTGAGAATTAACTTCAAGCAACGTTAGTAGGCACGGACATCTGTTCGGCAACAACGCTATTTGATGTTCGATTTGTTTGGGGAGAGAGGGGGCAAGTTTTTACGGGGTTCAGAAGCTTAGAAAATCTTGAAGTTTTCTTAAGTGAAATTGTAGTAATATGTGAGCTTGCATTGCATTGTACTGTAGTTTTACAAAACACACATTAAAAGTATAAAACAAGAACATGCAGTAATATGTGAGCTGACATTGGATTGTACTGTAGTTTTACAAAACACACATTAAAAGTATAAAACAAGAACATGCAGTAATATGTGAGATGACATTGGATTGTACTGTAGTTTTACAAAACACACATTAAAAGTATAAAACAAGAACATGCAGTAACATATGAGCTGGTACTGAATTGTACTATAGTTTCAAAGTACACACATTAAAAGTATAAAACAAGAACATGCAGTAATATGTGAACTGGTATTGGAGTGTACTATAGTTTCAAAGTACACACATTAAAAGTATAGAACAGGAACTTTGTTTTCAGTATTTTTAAAAATTGCCCCTTCAACGTAACCCTGCTATTGAATACAAACATGTTCAGTTTAAAGTTGCTACTATGTGATAAATGGGAGTAATTTTCTGGGTATAGCTAGCGATCACAAGATTATTCAAAACGGGTTCTGCTCGAGTGAATATCAATAGGTGTAAAAGAGAAGAGTGAACATTTACACCATATGTGCAATCAGTTATCCAATCCTCCTAGGACTTCTCAAGTTCGGCCTCTATACACCAACACTCACTGCAGGAGAACCAAATAAAGCCGACCCCCCCCCTCCACCTCCATTAACCACCAGTCTCGGCTACACTGTCTATGAAAGTACGAGAGAACATCGATGTTTAGATAAAGACCATCGTTGTATTACAGATATGCCACACTGGTGAATGTTTTGTAAACACGCAAACCTTTGTAGTGTTAGAATGTAGGTATATCAAGCTTATTAAAGGATCACATGACAAACAGAAAGGAAAATAGAGATAGTTAGACGATATAGGTAACTTATGTGCGCAATAGGTAGATAGATATGGATGTAAAAACAGTTGGCGAGTTCATTGGATGAATAGAAAGAAATATATTATTATTACACGAGTCTGAAATGAGTTTGATATTTAAGTTCCATTGATACCAGATACGGTAGGGGAGAACTTTGAGTCTGGTTAGTTGAATAACGATATACACACGCATACAAACCAAGAGATATAAACAGTCCACGTTGCTCAATAAAAGAAATATTCACTATGGAAAGGAGACAGAAATCGCACGCATCCAAGCGTTTAGGAGTTACAATAAATATGCTCACCATTGAGGAACAGAAACAAAAAAAGGTGAGTTCGTGTTTTGGGGAACCAACGTCGATAGTAGTCTAGAATTAAGCGGTTTCACAGTTTCTGGAACTACATTCTACGTGATATCCATCCAAAGTGGCTTAGCTAAAACTTGGAGTTTGATTCCTGCAGTGAGCGCAGCACAGATAGCCTACTGTGCAGCTTTGTGCTAAATGATAAGTTTTTGTTTGTTTGAAGTTAAGCACAAAACTACACAATGAGCTATCTGTGTGCTCTGCCTACCACTGGTATCTAAACCCGGTTTCTAGCAGATATACCGCTGTGTCATTGAAGGTGGGGGAGGGCGCTAAATGATAAAGAAGTAAATAAGAGTGGTTTATATGATCGCCTTTTCTCCCGATTTCCATTTTTTATATGCATATAAAATATTATCAGTATGTTCATATATAGATTAGTTAAATCAACCTTATCTTACAGGAAAAGTGACATGATTTTCTTGGTTATGTATATGTTGCGAACAGAGATTACATGTAAGATACATTCACCTAGGATACAGATCTAACGAAAGTTTAATCCGTTATTCAATCAGCGCACTGTCCTACGGAAAGTCTAATCTTTATTCACTCAGCACACAGATCTAGCAAAAGTCTAATCCGTTATTCAATCAGTACACTGTCCCACAAAAAGTCTAATCTTTAGTCACCCAGAATACAGACCTAAAAAGTTTAATCTTTAGTCACCCAGAATACAGACCTAAAAAAAGTTTAATCTTTAGTCACCCAGAATACAGACCTAAAAAAAGTTTAATCTTTATTCACCCAGAATACAGACCTAAAAAAAAGTTTAATC
>NW_013666078.1:261735-263007 GCF_000517525.1 Limulus polyphemus | reverse complement strand
AGTCTTCCTTGATTAATGTAGTGTACGAACATTATGTTTCTGGATAATCCCAGTCTTCCTTGATTAATGTAGTGTACGAACATTTGACAACCGCAAGGAGACAGTCTGACCAAGACAATGGTTAGTAGTTAAATATTAATTTACTTGGACGCACTCTCCATATAAAGAAGCAATAAAAACTATTCCCGGATTTTTATATGGAAAATGTAATGTTGTATTCTTATGTATAATAGATATAGGTGCAAATGTTCATTCTGATTAAGTAGTTAGCACACAGGATCACATACAAAAGTTTTCAAACGAGACCAAAAATTCGAGCGCCTTCGAATAGTTCACTATCTAAAGGAAAATAAAGGTGTAAATGTATAGAATTAATAATCTGACATACCTGTTTCCTTCATACTTAAATAATACTGTGAATTTGATTATTTGAAATATAGAACAGTTGTAATCCTATGGAAACTGAATAAAACGTGTAGTGTTCAAAAATCACACACAAAGACTGCCGTTCAACAGTGTAATTTATGGTTTGTCCTTGACTGATTAACGTTCTCGCTATTTAGAGAAACCGGTCTAACTCAATGACATGTGGCAAATTAAGAAGAGACTGGGCCTCACTATATTTTTTCTTCTTTCATGCCAGTTTTTAGGGATAGTTCGCTAATCGATTTCATACATTCCACATGTGGCAAAACAAAATTTGACATCTTGGAAAATAGGACTATTAAATGAATCCATATGCCTTGATCGACAGCCTAGTAGCATGTAATAATAGTAATATAAAAAACAAAAAAACGAGCCTTATATAAATAGTGTTACGAAGTCGATGAGCAATGGCTGTATACTGTTGGCTGATTTTCTAGTGGTTCACGCGGTACACACATTTTATTGAGTTGCTTCTGTTTTATGATTTGTTTTTTAGATCTTAATCTTTAGAAAGAATTGGGATGAATTACGAAAATGGTCAACCTACTTTATTGCTAAAATGAGTTTAACAAAAATGCATCAGTGGCTTAACGTGTTTTCCTATACTTGAGTAAAAACGTCTTGCATGACTTGTTCAGCTCATCACGTCAGTCAGAGGAGTTGGGTATATTTCATATCTAAACATTTTTCACCAGAACTTTTAGTGAACCTCACAGTGGCTTAATGGTAAGTCTGAAGGCTTATAACGCTAAAAACCGGGTTTCGATACCCGTGGTGGGCGCAGCACATTTATCTCACTGTGCTTAACAATAAAAAAAAACAATCAAACAAAACAAAGTTTTAGTG
>NW_013666078.1:259204-261126 GCF_000517525.1 Limulus polyphemus | reverse complement strand
GATAAACCGGGTTTCGATACCCGTGGTGGGCTCAGCACATTTATCTCATTGTGCTTAACAATAAAACAAAAACAAAAAACAATCAAACAAAACAAAGTTTTAGTGAACCTCACAGTGGCTTAATGGTAAGTCTGAAGGCTTATAACGCGATAAACCGGGTTTCGATACCCGTGGTGGGCTCAGCACATTTATCTCATTGTGCTTAACAATAAAACAAAAACAAAAAACAATCAAACAAAACAAAGTTTTAGTGAAGAAAAGATCAAAAAGAGAATGTAGATGAGATATTTATAATAACAGTCACGTGGTCAGATTTAACCTCTCAAAGTAATTAATTTCTGCCAGGACGTCCTAGACTATTTAACCATCAACTAGAGTATTGAATTTTGTGTTTGTATAATCTTACAAAACGGTCCAGATCATTCCATTTACACAGAGCCTGTTACATATTCTCTACCCGACTTGCCTGATGAATTGTGCAAAAAATATTTTCTTGCTGTACTAAGATAAAGTTGGTATACTATGTTGGATAACCCTGTACATACCATTGTTTCTTGTCGAGATACGACTGTATACAGTCTATGTCACTTATGTAGGATAATTTTATGTACATCTTACGAAGTTCAGTTGCAAGTTACACTAACGAAGATTTTCATATTTCATTGTTTCATTCACTATATATGTATATATAATTAATTCAGTGATAATATATTGCTGTGTTATAACGTACGTAGACCGAAAGACAATATTCGTGTGTAACATTTCCGTTACACAGTGGATTTCGCCTGTCTTCGTTTTAATCTAATTACACCTGAAAAATAAAAACTTCAGAAGTAATTATACCTCAACCAGGCTTTTGAAACACTTTGGCATTCTCTTTTCCTGATCGACCATGTTGAAGCTGCGCATGCGTTCGATTGCTGGGTGTTTGCTTACTTGAAGAGTTTGTTAATATTATCATACATTTACGTTCTTCATTTCTCATAGCATGAGATCGAAATTCTACTAACCAGTGGAAACTTTTCTTAGTACGCAAAATGCAATATATTATTAATCACATTAAGCATCGCTTGAATCGTTAAGGAGTGGTGAATTAAGGAATAAACTTTAACTGCATATTTCATATTTATTTTGACTACTTAACTATCACGAGATATAACTCCCGACCGTCTATTAAGATACTTAAATATAAACAGAACTTAAATTGTCAGTGATTTCCTCACCCTACTCCAACCCTAAAAAGGGTTCAAAAGGGTACACATGTATTTGCAGAATATATAAACAAGCGTAAGTATTAATTTTTATCATCGAATTTGTTACTATGAGCTGTAATTTTAGTGAAAATATGAAAAGTCAACATTGCTATGATCTATATTTACTGCCCCTGGTGGCTTAGCGGAAAGTCTTGCGGCTTACAACACTAAAATTTGGGTTTCGATACCCTCGGTGGGCAGAACTCAGGTAGTCCATTGTACAGCTTTGTGCTTACTAACAATCAAACAAATAAAATTTACAACTACTAGCTTTCTTATAGGTTTACTGTGATTCTCACTCTCTGACCGTTTGACAATGTTCTACTAGTTACAGCCAATATTGGCATGGACCGTGTTTATCAGGAATCCTAGACTTATTGTGGTCCTTGCTCTCTGACTGTTTGACAATGTTCTACTGGTTACAGCCAATATTAGTATGATCCGTATTTACCAGGAATCCTAGACTTATTGTGGTCCTTGCTCTCTGGCTGTTTGACAATGTTCTACTGGTTACAGCCAATATTAGTATGATCCGTATTTACCAGGAATCCTAGACTTATTGTGATATTTGATCTCTGACCGTTTGACAATGTTGTACTGGTTACAGCCAATATTAGTATGATCCGTATTTACCAGGAATCCTAGACTTATTGTGATATTTGATCTCTG
>NW_013666078.1:238894-258385 GCF_000517525.1 Limulus polyphemus | reverse complement strand
TCCTGGTTTCGATACCGGTGGTGGGCAGAGCACAGATAGCCTATTGTGTAGCTTTGTGCTTAATTACAAACAAACAAACAAGTCTACAAGGCATTTTGTTTTATTGAATTTCACACAAAGGTACTCGAAGACTATCTGTGCTAGCCGTTTCTAATTTAGCAGTGACAGACTAGAGAAAAGGTACTCGAAGACTATCTGTGCTAGCCGTTTCTAATTTAGCAGTGACAGACTAGAGAAAAGGTCCCCAGATAAACTAAACCTCAGTCTAATCTCCAGATAAACTAAACCTCACTCTAATCCCCAGATAAACTAAACCTCACTCTAATCCTCAGATAAACTAAACCTCACTCTAATCCCCAGATAAACTAAACCTCACTCTAATCCCTAGATAAACTAAACCTCACTCTAATCCCTAGATAAACTAAACCTCAATCTAATCCCTAGATAAACTAAAACTCACTCTAATCTCCAAATAAACTAAACCTCACTCTAATCCTCACCACTTAAAACAAAATGTATATATATATAAATATTCTTGAACTTCGATATTATTCATCTAGAGAAGATCAAAACTAAATCACCCCTAGAATCAGTTCATTCCAAGAACGTGATCATTGTACTAACCCTAGCGAGGTGAAACACCCCTCCTCCCCCGTAAAAAAAGAAGAAGAAAAAGGCTGTCGTGAGAAGGCGTACCTTGAAAACACACGAATCATAGGTTGGTACGCTTGAGTTCCTTTCTCAGCCGAATTTATTTTTATTTTCATAAAGAAAATATGTCATCACATAGCCCATAATTATAAGAATATCTCAGCGCATGCGCATACGCAAGTATCTATACCTAAAGTGTTAAAAACAGTGTTAAACAATCTAAAGACGATTACATGTTACACTAGTAAAATTGGACACAAATAACAAAGCAAAATGTAGTCACATAGATGCAGTGTATGTTTCACATGAATATATATCTGGGGGTTGTTGATCTTGTTGCTAAGATAAAAGTACAATTTCGTGTATTTCTGCTCACTGACAGGAAGTACAAACCTTGTTTTCTATATACATGTATATCATCCAGTTTTCCTGTTAGGCTTAAGAGCTTTTATTTACCTTTACCTTTTACCCAGTGTTCAATTTAATTTATTGGTAATTGTTGCTCAGGCTTAAAAAGCTTACTTTTTGTTATTAATTTGTTTCGGATTTCGCGCAAAGCTACACGAGGGCTATCTGCGCAAGCCGTCCCTAATCTAGCAGTGTAAGACAAGAGAGAAGGCAGCTAGTCATCACCACCCACCGCCAACTCTTGGGCTACTCTTTTACCAACGAATAGTGGGATTGACCGTCACATTATAACACCCCCACGGCTGAAATGGCGAGCATTTTTATAGTGAGGGGGTTTCGACCCCGCGACCCACAGATTGCGAGTCGAGCGCCCTAACCACCTGGCCATGCCGGGCCGAAAGCTTACTTACATTTAACTTTTTTTTCGAGTTTAATTTTCAGTATATTGTCCCTGAAGTTCATGATACCAAGAACAATTAACAATTAGAGAAATCACAAAATAAGGTCTAAGGTCACGAAGGAAAGTCGTTTTCGGAATGCACTCGGGCGTTGATGTTTCGTGATTGTTCTTGAAAAAAAAATATATATATATACATATTTTGTAGAAGTCGGGAAATGAATGACTAACTTTCTGTGTATCGAAGACATGTTAAAGTTTTGTTGACCAAACATGTCCAGAAGAACTAGTGACCATCAACTACGTTTGGTCTGCGTAGTGTCCATTTCAGCTGCATTTGTTGGTCTGCGTAGTGTCCATTTGATGAAAAGGGATTCGTACACGCACGAATAAATACAGAACTAATCCCATAACGTATTGGAAATGGAGGTGGGGATGGGGGGGGGGCTACAAGTAAAGATTTAATCTACACAGGCAATATTGAAATCTACACAGGCAATACTGAACCGGAACAAATAGTACTGTCAAAAATACTTCATACATATTCCTAGTCAACATACTCCATGTCTTCTTAAAATAGGAACTACATATGGGTGTATTTCTCACAAAACTTCATTTTCATTCAGAATAAATTCTACACTAAAATGATATATCTATCTCGGGATTCTAAAATGGTATAGCTATCTACGGATTCTAAAATGGTATATCTATCTCGGGATTCTAAAATGGTATAGCTATCTACGGGATTCTAAAATGGTATAGCTATCTACGGATTCTAAAATGGTATATCTATCTCGGGATTCTAAAATGGTATAGCTATCTACGGATTCTAAAATGGTATATCTATCTCGGGAATCTAAAATGGTATAGCTATCTACGGATTCTAAAATGGTATATCTATCTCGGGAATCTAAAATGGTATAGCTATCTACGGATTCTAAAATGGTATAGCTGGTATGGCTTTCTCAGGTAATTTACTGATCTTCTTAAAATTGAGACTGTTCTCTCCTCACGCTATTTTCGTTTGTTATTTCTAAGCACAAGGCTACATAGTGGGTTGTATGTGCGCTGCCCATCGTAGGTATCGAAACCAGATTTTTAGCGTTATAAGTCCTCAGGCTTACCGCTGAGCCACTGGCCCCTCTTCTTATGCAATAATACACTTGTTTCTTCAGAAGTGCGAAACAAACTAGCTTACAGCGGTGCACAACATACTGCCCGTTAACTGCTTTAATCCAAGTTTGAAATATTGTAATATTATAAACGAAAACAACAATAACAGGTACCCGACTTTTGTGCCTTTGTACTTCATAAAACTTAGGCCTGGCATGACCCCTGGTGATTAGGGCACTCAACTTGCAAACTGCAGCTCGCGGTTTCGAATCCTCTCACCGAATATTTTCAACCTTTCAGCCGTGGGTGCGTTATAATGTGTCAGTCAATCCCACTGTTCGTTGGTACAGAACAGCCCAAGAATTTTCTGTGGATGATCTTGATTCGCTGTTAGAGTGAGGTTTAGTTTATTTGGGGATTAGAGTGAGTTTTAGTTTATCTAGGGATTAGATTGAGGTTTAGTTTATCTAGGGATTAGAGTGAGGTTTAGTTTATCTAGGGATTAGAGTGAGGTTTAGTTTATCTGGGGATTAGAGTGAGGTTTAGTTTATTTGGAGATTAGAGTGCAGTGTAGTTATTTTGCATTTCTAAAGAAACAAATGTAATCGAGATAAGCTGTTTTTATTTCAAAGAGTACAAATTTTGGTATACAAAGAAAGCACTGGTTTTATATTTACTTTATCTTCTCAAGTATTATAACGTGTATGTAATTCCGCATTCTTTTAATTTCCACATTGGAACACCCTACGTCATTGATTTTAAAATGATCTTGATATAGCTTGATTTTTATTGGCTAAGTTTTTATTTAACTAGTGTGTTTTCGAAATGATTCTCACAAAACTTCAACTGTAGGATAAAAAGAGATAACTTGAATGACGGAGTGGAGGGGATGGGGAGAGAGGGAGAGAGAGAAAGGGACTTTGATCTACCTGATGATATTCTAGTAGTTGTCTATCGCTCCCACGTAAAATAGCTCAAAGTTTGAAATTTTGTATAATTCACAAGTTTCAAAAATTTTACTTAATCACCTAATGTTTAATTCTGCATCTTCACACTGGACAGTTATGACAGACAGCTGCTAGCTGATCCATTTCAACTCAATATCTGCATCTTCACACTGGACAGTTATGTCAGACAGCTGCTAGCTGATCCATTTCAACTCAATATCTGCATCTTCACACTGGACAGTTATGTCAGACAGCTGCTAGCTGATCCATTTCAACTCAATATCTGCGTGATACGACCGGTTCTCGTTCTATTAGGCAAGTACATTTCATTCCGAGCTTCTTCAGCAAAATTTACTAAATAAAATTGATCTCTACACTGTTCCCAAAATTCGTCCATGCAAAGGAAGATAAGTCAATTCTGAATTACAATACTCATATGAACTCAGAACTATGGATTACAATGCTTTCGTGAACTACAGAAGACTTGATAACAATAATAACGTGAACTACAGAACTATTATTTAAAATACTTTCATGAACTACAGAACTTTAGATTACAATACTTACGTGAACTACCGAACACTGAATTAAAATAAATACGTGAACTACATAACTATGGATTGCAATACTTAAATGACCTACAGAACTATGAGTTACAATACCTACGTGAACTGCAGAATAATTGATTACAATACTTACGTGAATTTCAAGAACTATGGATTACAGTACTTACGTGATCTACAGATAATATCGAATTGTTGAGCTGAGAGACATTTTCTCGTTAGAACCAAAAACTTCTGGATTTATCAATTTTCCTATTACGTAAGCAGAACGTTTTTTTTTTTTATAGTTGCTTGAAAATTGATTTTCTATTTCCTATTTCTTTTTCATTCTATTTCTAATCATCAAACATACTTTTTTTTTAAAATTTCAACAACATTAGATTTTTTTATTCATTCAATATGTACATAAAGAAAAGCGATTCAGATCAGGCGCTTATTTACTAGTCTTAAAAAATGTACTTTTCTAGTAGCAGGAAATAATGAAACTAAAGCAAAACAATGTGGCAAACACATGGCACACCTGTTCACGAACAAGCAAAGCATAATATATTTTCCCACGTTTGTAAGAGAGATCTTTCTTTTCGCTTAAGCAAATGTTAAAGAACTGAGTTATTCGGAAACAACTTTGAGTTCAAAACATAACTGTGAAATTTTATCGTTAAAAAAAGAAGCGAAACTACAGTTTCACTTGGGGGGAAAAAAAAAGATTGTAGTAAAAATCACATTAAAACTAGTTACATGTGAAAACTCCTTTTTTTTTAAACCTGGCTAAGGAATCAAATAATTCACAACAACCACATGGATGCAAAGTGTGTGAAATGTTTCTGTTTATTAGAAAGTTCTTTTGAATCTCACCGCCAATGCTTGTTTCCCGAAATAAGATTTTTCATCTATTTTTTTTATCACGTGGTTAGGGATGTTTACACATCAACCGTAAACATAAAAATCTAATACAAACTGAGCGTTCTAGCCACTCTCTCTATATAAATATATATAGTGGAAACACTTAACCCTAAATAGAACTCTTATACAGATTTCTTTCAATGTTTGTACGGTGAAAACACATAGATTTCCTCGTTAAAAAAAAAAAAACTTTCTGGCAGAATAATCAATTCGACAAATCTAAGCAACCAATTCATTCTGGTGCGTGTGTGGTCAAACTTCTCTGAATCTTACACTGAAGATTAAACAGATTATTGCCCATGAAAAGGGTGTGTTATTGAACTGCACCAGTGTGGCAGTTACTACGTGATGTGCTGTTGGACAAAGGTTTACACGCTTTTCCTGTCATACTTCTGCTCGTACAGGAACTGGCCCAAATGCCGATGGATTAGCAGTTATCTAGGTGTTCCGTTGGGAGAATGGTGCTTACAGGGATAGGAAGGACATTAACCGATCCAATCCCATATCGGTTCCTGTCACGCAGCTACATCTTCAACATTACTCGTGTCACGCAATAAAACACGTGACCAGACCTACTAACTTTATTTTACCCTTGTTTTCTTGGACTCACTTATTCGCACTATTTAGATGAAAGGTCGTAATCCACTAGCCAGGTAGTCCGAATTATCTGCTGTGAGGGTAAGGGGGGGGCGTTGTTTGAATTACCTGCTGTGAGGGTAAGGGGGGCGTTGTTTGAATTACCTGCTGTGAGGGTAAGGGGAGGGCTGTTACATGCCGTCAGTTTGTTCATTCTTTATATTACCCACCAAAACAATGCAAAAGACGTAGAAGGTAAACTCCTAAAATTTACGGATTGTCCTAAGAATAGAGGGCGCTTTTGGTCGAAGTTAAAAGTTACAGATGTTACTATTTCATTTCTAAACAAGAAAACCTAATAGGAACTATACGATTTGATCGTGTTTGCCATTTTGTAGGACCACGAAGGAATATAATATCTTAACATTTAATAGAACCACGAAGGAATATAATATCTTAACATTTAATAGAACCATGAAGGAATATAATATCTTAACATTTAATAGAACCATGAAGGAATATAATATCTTTAGATTTTCATAGAACCATGAAGTAATATAATACCTTAACATTTCATAGAACCATGAAGGAATATAATATCTTAACATTCGATAGAACCATGAAGGAGTATAATATCTTCCCATTTCATAGAACCATGAAGGAATATAATACCTTAACATTTCATAGAATCAGAATCATGAAGGAATATAATATCTTAAAATGGCATAGAACCATAGAATCATGAAGGAACATAACTCATAACATTTCATAGAACCATGAAGGAATATAACTTCTAAGACATTTCATATAATCGCAGAATCATTAAGGAACATAACCTCTTAACGTTTCATAGAACCATAGAATCATTAATGAATATAAACTCTTGACATTTGATAGAACTATCAAAGTGTTTGCCATCGTAGCATTTCATAGAACCGTCTACGAATATAACTTCTTAACATTTCATAGAACCGTCAGGAAATATAAGTTAACTAGTTACATACAGCGAAGTTTGTTAAGAAAATATGATATCGGCGTTATTTTATCGTCATGATGATATTTACTCAATATAAAAAAAAACCTAGTTATTCTGTAGTCGTGTACAGTTATTTATGAGCCGTGTTTACGTAGAAGGTGGTAAAATACCATTTTTATCCCATTGTTTGGTTAAAGGAAAAATCCAATATTGAACAACGCACCATTTTTATCCCATTGTTTGGTTAAAGGAAAAATCCACTATTGAACAACGCAAAAGCTAACAGTGAGGTTTTTATTTAATTTATTTAAAAAAAAAAAGAATTCTCTTTTCCTCGTGCCATGAGTTTAAATAAATGTTTCAAATATTCCCGAAATATTTCTAAGTTCCCGGCCACAATCAGGAACTATCAAAAGGATTATATTAAAGGTACTCAGAAACAGTTTTTCCCTCAAACAATTAATGGTACAAGATTTAAAGACAAATACGTCAAATGTACGGTACGATCCAAGTAAAGATTTATGTGTAGGTATGTAAACGTGGAACGAGACATCATTAAAACAGAGACGGTGTAGGTGAAATCGATATGACACGTGCTCTTCCCACGTAGCAGTCTTTTCCATATTTCTCAGAACGCATGGTTGTGCGTGTGTGTGTCTCTCTCTCACTCACATACAGAGCAAACAGACGAGCAGACAGACACATAGGCGTCTTAAGAGATAGAGTTACACGGTGTTTGGCTGGCAGAGCAAGCAGCTCAAATTCTCGGAGAGTTAATGGTTTTCTACATCCCCTCTACTAACTGTGGATAGTTAATGGTTTTCTACATCCACTCTACTAAGTGTGGAGAGTTAATGGTTTTTGTACATCCCCTATACTAAGTGTGGAGAGTTAATGGTTTTTTACATCCAATATACTAAGTGTGGAGAATTAATGGTTTTCTACGTCTCTTCTACTAAGTGTGGAGAGTTAATGGTTTTTTTACATCCCCTCTACTAAGTGTGGAGAGTTAATGGTTTTTTACATCCCCGCTACTAAGTGTGGATAGTTAAGGGTTTTCTATATCCACTCTACTTAGTGTGGAAAGTTAATGGTTTTCTACATCCCCTCTACTAAGTGTATTCAATAAAAATGATTTGTCTTTCGCTTCTACCTGCACAGCTTTGACGACTTCAGCTCACATGAGTAGGGTTTGGCCCGGCAGAATACTGTATACATAAAAAAACAAAAAGTCTTATCTTCGAACGTTCAGCTTTCTCATCAGTAATCCACCCCCTTCCCCTCCAGTAGATCAGCGGTAAGTTACAACACTACAATCCGGAGCTTCATTACCCGTATTGGACAGAGCGCAGATAGCCTATTGTGTAACTTTGCGCTAGAACAAAGAATCTCATCAGTCGTTGTTTCGGGGGTGGTGGTGGGGGTTGCACATTAGACGCAGAAATAAGTCATATGCAAAGAAATAAACGGTAATACATTCGCCAAAATAAACACGTGCAATTCATTTGTATTTGGTGTTGTTGATCGTCAGCTGCCCTGCCAAATCTACGTGATGTTAATGGAAAGTAAAGATGTGCAGTTCAATTGTAGTTGGTGTTGTTGATCGTCAATTGCCATGCCAATTCTACGTGATGTTAATGGAAAGTAAACACGTACAGTTCAATTGTAGTTGGTGTTGTTGATAGTCAATTGCCATGCCAAATCTACGTGATGTTAATGGAAAGTAAACTTTCGTGTATTTACGTGTATATGGAGAATAACTTTCGGCTATTTATAAGATTATTTAAATAACAGTATCTATATTTTTTTACATAAATGTATTTTACAGATATGAATGTTTAATGACGTCTTTCTATCAAGTCTAGCTAAGTAATCTCTTAATGTTGAAAGATAAAAACGTCAAGGGTGGTTATGTCATTATCTGTTCTACAGATACCGACATGCGGCCAAATGATTTTTTAATTGACCTTTTTCAAAGATACGATTGCCAGATTGCTAGGAACTACGTCCTGATTCTGATTTCGTATCTGTATCTTCGCAGTAATATTTGTCGACATGCTTTACATTTCACAATCTTTATTTTATCTTCTTTTTTTTTCAGTTAAAGTTTCTGCAGCTTCTAATTACCTGTTTTTAAGTTAAATCTCCTTCATCATTCAGGACTATCTGTACGATAATGATCCAGTTTAATCTCCTAAGTCTAATTCTAAACAAAAGAAGAAGAAGACTATTGTTTTTCAGCAATAAGCCCTGTTTAGATCTATGAACAATGCTCTAAATAGACTGTAATCAAACAAAAACAAATTTTCGCAATATATTAATATAAAAACCCGATATATATAAAGTATTTGTTTGTTGTCAAAGAATAAAGGTGCGGATTAGGATATTTCGGTTTTGTCCACCGAAGGGATCGGAACCCCGATTTTAGTGCTATGTTAGCTGAAGCTGAGCCACTGGAGGATTTTTCAAAACATAAGAAAACTGCATTTCCGGCGAAAAATGTAAAACGTAGTGCCTGATAACGTTCAGAAAATTAACAAAATCAGTCAGTTTATAAATATATATTTATTGGAGGCATTGGATTAGTGAATTGTTCAGGAATGCCGAGAAAAACAACTTTTTACGGGCTGATGAAAGTAAAAAAAAAACAATCATAAAACTACTAATAATATAAATAAATTAAAAAATAAATATAAATATTTAGTAAATTGTTAAAAATGAACACCTGTGGAGAAATGCTCCAATCTCTACCTACAAGATGGCGAAAGCGGCTTATTGATTAGTGTGCCAAGTCTTTGAATTCGAGGATTCATGTCTTGCGACTCATTGCGACAGTGAATGTAATATCATACGTTTCCATCCGACTTGTGCAGCCCTAGAATTGGCGGTGTGTTCTCTTAACTAGCTGCTTTCCCTCTTGTCTACCAGTTCAAATTTAGGGACGGTTATTCGCGGGTAGTCCTTGGATAGACTTGCGGAAATCTTCGAAACAAGCAAACTATCTATAAGTTTGACCTGCGCTGACCTAAAACTAAAATGCATCATATATCATTAGCTACATGCAAAAAAGTAAACCATTGTAACTGTTACTTCTCTTTGAAATACATATTTAAAAATATACTAATAAAGTAAATTCGAGAATGCGTTATATGATGATTTGACATATTCTTCTTTTATAACAATCCAATTGTATAAGATGTTATACGACCAAACTCGCCCTGTTTAACGACGATAACACAAATGGTATACACATATTTTAAACTCTTATTCTTGGACGCTTTACACGATGTTATCACTATTATTATTGTTACTATTTTTTGGATAAATGTAATGCGTTCTGGATTATATTTTGCATCATTAAACCACTGTAACGTGTCTGCTTCATAATTGATGGCAACAGATGTGCATAAACAATTTATTATTTTCAGTTCCTCTAGGTGTCGCTCCCCAGAGACATGTCTGCGGACTTACAGCGCAAGAAACCGGGTTTCAATAGCCGTGGTGGGCAGAGCACAGATAGCCCATTGTGTAGCTTTGTGCTTAAACTGCAAACAAACCTCTATCTGTCGTGGGAACATGCTCGTTTGTGATGGACACGTGCAGAGTTGTTCTAGGGCTGTAGACTTTGTGATTGTCAACATCAAGAGCTCTTTTAACCACAACCTGTATGAAGTAAAACCCACAACTATGGAGCCAACAGGAGAGAAGATAACACGAACTAACTCATAAACTATGAATCTGTAGTTTTGCTGGTTCTCGCCCGTGGAAGTTTCAAGTCAGTCTTGTCCTAGCAGTTGTGACAGTTTATGTTCACGTCCCTCCCCCTTCTAGACTGAGGGTTTATTACGCTAAAAGTTGAAGCTTTATCCCCGCAGTTGTTACAGCACAGATCGCCCCGTGTGTAGCTTTGTGCTTCTCATTTCATTTCAATTTCACTACCTTATAAAGGCGTTTTTTACATTATGTTTACTTTATTCTTCGACTGCTTATATCAACATGCACTATGTTTGTTTGCATTTCATATGCTTCCTTGTTTTAGTGTAAACTTGCTGCCTTCTTTTCATTCATCTCTCACACACTACCTTTTGTTTTCTCCTTTACTTGTTGAATCCTTCAGTGCCTTCAATTACCTGCGACCTGCAACTACCTTTTTTTGGTCAGTTAATTTTGGGAATTATAAATATCCCAAGGAAATAATTTTATCACCAAAACACCAAGCTGTGTTATAGAATTATTTTCCCAGCTGAACAACTAGCGGCATCTATAGAAAGCTACCTAGTATGCTAAAATCATTTTCTGTGAAAAGTAATCAGCGCCACCTGCTAGAAAATAAAATGCTATATATATTTTTTGGTGGAGGGAGGGCACAAACTTAGAACCACTTACTGGAAAATGAATTATACGAACTACTTAGAATTATTTCCTAAACTGACAAACTGTCAGTATCTACAGTAAGAAATATATTTTGAAATATCTCTCTGCTAATTTTTGATAATACTTTAGGCTAAGAAAACTGCAGCCAAATATTGTTAAGAGCTAATACACAGTAATCAAGAAACTGTACAAAAGAAACTGTATTTTTTTCAGACGACATTAAGTCTTTTTAAATCGATTGTTTCACTTAAGCGACATTAGGGTAAATTTTTCGAAATCTAAAGCTGCATTTAGGTGACACCAGGTAAATCGTTTTCAGTTGAAAGCTGCATTTAAACGACACCAGGGTAAGCCTACTCTACTAATTTATGAATTTTCTTTTGAACTACCTTCATAGAACTTTCAAACATATCATTCTCATAACTGATTCTTAGAATATATTTCAGCACAATGAAAATGCCATTATAATTTTATCTCAATATACCATTTCTTATTCCATCCTGACCTAGTTAAGACTCATAATTATCCAACATTCGCTATAATGCGAAGAAAAAAAGGTTATCGTTCTAAGACATGGAAAACTGCCACCACAGTCCACACGCCTATTTTAAAAGCTTTATCACTATCGTACAAATGTATTGTACTTCTCTTTATGAGATTTTTAAATTTCGAGTCATGCTTAACGAAAGAATATGATAACTTCCTGACAAGCACGACGGGTACGTTCACCACATCAAAAAAATAAATAAAATAAAATAAAAAAAAATTAGAAAATGTTCTAGTCCTCACAACACCATGTGATTATTCACTTATAGATACATAATTTCACAGCTTCTCGAGTGTCGGAGCGTGATTTCTAGCGACCTACTTTCTTCAACGTAGCTATTATCGGTATATAGTTTAACACGTTTCACGTCTTCTGGTAACTCATGGTAATGTGTTGTTTCTTAGGATGAAAGCATGCGTTCCTCAAAAGATAACAATCAGGAGTAGTAGCTCTGTGCACTTACATAATAAGTAACGACCATGGCAACATTAGAAACAAGCGTTTTCGTTTTAAATGTGATCATAAAGCCTCTTCAGGCTGTGTAGTTTTATTTTTTCTATGTACCACGTGGGCACGTGCTTATTTTCTTCTGGACCACTTCAATGATAGAGTCGAACAAGGAAGTTAAATACATCTCAAAAAATTTCCACTGCCTTTTATGGTCACACTTTGATGGAAAATCGTGTGAAGTGACCAAACAAAACAGAACAAAAAATAAAAACAAACTCGCCTTATAATTCTAATTCTACAAAATTCACAAGGAGATCGACCTCGTGTTAAGGAGCAACTTTTCTGTGCATGACTTCCAATACTCTCCTATTACGTTACACAATTTATACGAAATTTTCAGGCTCAGCGATATATCTGTTCAAGAGATAAGCACTGATTTTATATGGGGTTTAAAAGAAAGGCAACGTGGTAGAACAAAGTTTAATATATATATACCTGTTTCAATGTAAATGTGCAAAGACATCCAAAAAAGCGTAGACGGTTTCCAATAAATCCCAGTATTCACCTACAGCACAAAGTGACAGTTGCACGTATACAAATTTGTTTGTATTTCAGTCGAATTCTTACGTATTGTGACATGTGACAGGCAACCCAATGCCAGTAAGCAACAAGAGCTAAACTGAAGGATTTATCAAAAACAAAGAACAGAACAGATTCGCATCAAAGCCTCAAGACATTTATCTAAAACTATTCGACACTGACTCATTTCAGCTGTGGTGATTTATATTTTATCTTGAATGTCTCAAAGTCCCATGTTTTACAGATTTATCGGTTAAACAAAAATGGAGTGAAAAGTATAAAGAAAATGCAGCGAAATTAGTGTATGGTTTTACAAAGAAGTTACTTTGAAAGGATTAGCTAATGTAGTGCTTGGAAGGAAAGCGCAAGTGATGATGGTTGGAAAAAGAAGATACTTTAAAAGCATTAGCTAATGTAGTGCTTATAAGAAAAGTGCCAGGAACGCCAAGAAATAGAACTGTGGCACTAAACTCTGTCTAAACTGTGGAAAGTGATGACTGTGGTCATTCTTTAGAAAACCAGTATAACGTAAATACTATCACCACTGGATAAAGATGATGAAACAAAGATCTTGCGCATGCCCATTAATGAGATGTGTCATTCAATAAGTGGAACAAATAACTTACAACTTTATTTTCACAAAAACAGAAATAAAAGATGGAGTAGAAGAAACATTTTAAAATAAGTATATATTTCGCAGAAGACACCACTTTGAGGAAATATATTGAGAAATAAATATGGACTAGAAGAAACATTCTTAACACAAAACTTATTTCGCAGAAGACAGCACTTTGAGGAAATATATTGAGAAATAAATATGGACTAGAAGAAACATTTTAACACAAAATTTATTTCGCAGAAGACAGCACTTTGAGGAAATAGATTGCACATGTTGAACATCCATGCTTATGCACATTTTCTAATACACATTTTCGTATTCATTACTCATCATTTGCCTTTATAGAATAAAAAACAACAACATTACAAATCCTAGTTCGACCGGTTCTTTTCAATAATAAAATGTACTTAAAAGATGATTTTGAAAAATAATACTTGCACAATCGAATATCTCTTATGTGTTCAATGTAGAGATCAAATCTCAAATTTCAGCGTTATAAGCTTTCAAGTGTACCGCTGAACCACCAGAGGACTGTGCCATTTCTAAAATTAGATTTCAAAGGGAAAAATTATGCAAATTTTCTTAGCTGTATATTGCAACGATTGAAAGGTAAAAAAGTCCATATGTTTTATAGTGATATTCCAATGACATTGGCCTGGCATGGCCTGATGGCTAGGGCGCTCGACTCGTAATTTGCGGGTCGTGGGTTCGAATCCCCGGGTTCAATCTAACTGATCGTTAGTAAAAGAATAGACCAAGAGTTGGCGGTGGGTGGTGTTGACTAGCTGCCTTTTCTCTAGTCTATCACTAGTAAATTAGGGACGGATATAATAGATAGCCCTCGATTAGCTTTGCGCGAAATTAAAAACAAACTAAATCCAATGAGATTTTGGAACTCGAGAAACGTGCACGTGTAGCTAATTTTATAAACTACAAGTTAAATGAAAACAAAAACAAAACTTAAGTTATTAAAAATAAATAATATTTACACATTTTTGAAAGACGTCAATTAGATTTTTTTTACAACAATGCTCTGGTTATGTGTGTAAACCTCTTGAATCTGTAAACAGAGAGAAGAATGCGAAAAGTGACGAGGAGTGGGATTAGAAATAGGACCAACTTGAGGAGCTTTCACATAAGATCGTGAAATACGCTTAAACACTTGTCTGTTCAATAAAAACTTTATTTTCAGGTGGTCAGTAAATATTTGCGAACTATCACTGGAACACAGCGTAGGATCTGTTTCTTATTTGACAAACGAATGCTCGAGCACAAACTGGAAAAAAAGATAGTGCAGGTAAGGGAGATCAAGCTCTCTGTCACGTGCGGTCGAACTTTACGTGCTTTCAGATTAGCGATGCGTTACACACAGAATATTAGAGTCAACGCAAATAGTTTTTCTGTTTGCATTCGTATCAGAAGCTAGAACCCTGCAAGGGGCCCCACAAGGAACTGGTCAAACATGTAGTTCTAACACAAGAACTTATCAGAATTACACTTGTAGTAGACGTACTACGTTCAAGGACAGCAAACCTGCGCTAATTCTATCTGAGATGAGTTTTTTTTTAGTATTCAAATAAAACTTAACGATACCTTTTCAGTTAGCTGATAAACATAAATATCTGTCTTCATCCAGCTGTCTTCACTATGGGCGATCACTCGAAGAATGACATTCTGCACGATAGAGATTGTGTATGATCATCTCGTATTTCTTCATAATAATGAATCCAATGAACGCTAATCGTCTTAGCGTCTTTGTATAATACGTGCTTGGCACAGCCTTGTGATTAAGGCACTCGACTCGCGATCTGTGGGTCGCGGGTTCGAATCCCGTCACCTAAAATGCTCGCCCTATCAACCTTGAGGGCTTTATAATTTGACGGTAAATCCCAATTTTTGTTGGTTAAAGAGTAGCCCAAATATTGTCGGCGGCTGGTTACCTCCCTCCCCCCTCTAGTATACTTCAAAATTAGTGACGGTTAGCGAAGATAGGTCTCGAGTTGCTTTGCGTGAAATTCAACAAATAAATAAACAAACCTGTAAAATACGCTAAAATATAATCATAGTAGAAAGGTGTTAACGTTACAGTCCTTTCAAATATTTAAATTTAGCATTTTCAACCTTATGGGATTCATAAGCTTAACAGCTGGGTCAGACACATCAAAGTTCAGACGTAGGCATCCCTAATGTACATCTTAGTGCCCAGTCAGCATAACCACCGCCCAAGTGGCTACTCTTTGTGAACTAGCAGGATTGACTGTCACAACTGAAGTGGTTAACGTGTTCAGGTACATATCGCGCGACTCGAGCCTTGAGATTTCCGATCTACAGTAGAGTACTTCCATTTCAACTCAATTTCTGCATCTTCACACTGGACAGTTATGACAGACAGCTGCTAGCTGATCCATTTCAACTCAATTGATTAACATTTTTATACAGGTTCAACGTACTCTATCTGTAAACAGATTTCTATTTAATGTGAATTTTAAACAACTGGTAGGTCTTCATCTGATATCAGTATAAATTTTATGTTTTTTTTTCAAACTAGTTCTTTTTATTTGGCGTCAGGATAAAATATTTGAAAAAGAACTCGTCACTTTCTTCGGTTTCAAGATAAGCACGCAATACAGATAAAATATTTTCTCTTTGGCATCAGGATATATGTTTTTAAAGAACAAGTTCTCTATTTTTGGCATCAGGATATATGTTTTTAAAGAACTGGTTCTCTATTTTTGGCATCAGGATATATGTTTTTAAAGAACTAGTTCTCTATTTTTAGCGTCAGAATAAAATGTTTTATAAAGAATTGGTTGTCTTTCTTTGGTATCTGAATAAAACGTTTTCAAAAGAACTAGTTCTTTTTCTTGAGGTCAGGATAAAATGTTTTCCAAAGAACTGGTTATCTTTCTTTGGTATTAGAATAAAGTATTTTCAAAAGAACTAGTTCTCTTCCTTGGCGTCAGGATAAAATGTTTTCCAAAGAGCTGGTTCTTTCTCTTTGGCGTCAGGGTAAAATGTTTTAAAAGGACATATTATCTTTCTCTGGATTAGAATAAAAAGAACCGAATCTCCTTCTTTGGCGTCAGGATAAAATGTCTTTCAAAGAACTAGATCTCTTTGGCACTAGTTTTAAGTGTTTTTAAAGAAACTGGTTATTTTCCTTTGGTGTTAGGATAAAATCTCATGATAAAACCTTATTCTCCTTCGTTTAGTATCAAGATAAAAATGATTAAAACAACTGGTTCTATTTCATTGACGTCAGGATAAAATGTTTTAAAAAGTGTTGTCACTAAAATAATCATATTTTCAGAATGATTGGTTACGAAGAGAAAGCTGAACACGTCTCAGAAACAAATACATGTGGTCAGAAAATAAATTTTCTTTCTGTTATAGAGATAAATATTTTATGCAGAAAACTGGTTCCAGCCTTGACCTAAAGAAGTGATCTTACTTTGACCTTTAGTATCAACTTTATTCAAGTGTATGAATCAAGTGATGTTTTATAGACAAGGGTTTTTCAATAGATAGTGTCATCTTTTACTTCACGAATCTCATCTAATCTCTTGTTTGGCGTGATCTTTTTATCCTAGGCAATTCCTATCAAAAAAAAAAAATAAGAGTTCACATTGAATTTACACAAGTGGAGTGTGGTTTTTACACGTAATAACTAGAAGGAGGGATACCTCAACCTCACATGTTCAGAACAAGGACAATTCCCTTATCTCCTCCCTCTCTCCCACTCCCATCACCCATCATCGGTTGGATGAGCAATGTTTCACCACAGCGATACTTTTCTCTCCATACTTCTGCTTTTACCACAGTTTCTTACACTAACAGTTCTTATTTTATTTTAACTCAGCCAAAGACCTCGTCTCACTACTGCTGGATTTCATCAACACCAAAATAAATATCGAATGTTGAATAACAAGAAAATAATCCGCCGTGATTCTAACCTTGGTTACTATGGTTCGTGAATCTAACCATAGTACTGGATTCTAGCCTTGGTTACCATTATGCTCGAACCTAATCTTGGTTAGCGTGATAAGTGAACCTAAATTGGATAACCATGGTGCGCGAATATAACCTAGGTTACCACAGTAAGCGAATCTAGCTTTAGTTATAACAGTGCAAGAATCTAACTTTGGTTACTATGGTAATAATTCTATATTGTATTATCCGATTCTACATGGTATATGCTCAAAGTCTGTTGCTTTAGAAACAATAATCACTTCGTTAGTTGTGCCCGTAAAAATTAAATAACGTGTAAGAAACTTATCAACACCGATTGGGAAATCATCAGTTACGAGCTTTACGTTGACAAAGTGTTTTTACCTTATGATCAACTTTCAACTACTGGCAGAGCGGGTCTAAACATATGTATAATAAACATGCCAAAAAATACCGTTAACAGCTAGAGTACCTAACTGATGAAACAATACAATGTAATATTTATAAGTAGCAAAGTAAAAGCAGTATACTTTAATTGACTGTACTCGTTAGTGGGTTGATTTTTAGTTTCGCTTTAAGTAGATAACATGCAGTGACCGGGAGTTAATATTAAATACTACCTTCCAATCTCCAATACAATATATAATAAGTACACTGTCTTCCAGTTTCCAGTAGAGTATATAGTAAGTATAGTGTCTTTCAGTTTCAATTACAATATATAATAAGTACACTGTCTTCCAGCTTCCAGTAGAGTATATAGTAAGTATAGAGTCTTTCAGTTTCAATTACAATATATAATAAGTACACTGTCTTCCAGTTTCCAGTAGAGTATATAGTAAGTATAGTGTCTTCCAGTTTCAATTACAATATATAATAAGTACACTGTCTTCCAGCTTCCATTAGAGTATATAGTAAGTATAGTGTCTTTCAGTTTCAATTACAATATATAATAAGTACACGTCTTCCAGTTTTCAGTAGAGTATATAGTAAGTATAGTGTCTTCCAGTTTCAATTACAATATATAATTAGCACACTGTCTTCCAGCTTCCAGTAGAGTATATAGTAAGTATAGTGTCTTCCTGTTTCAATTAGAATATATAATAAGCACATTGTCTTCCAGTTTCCAGTAGAGTACATAGTAAGTATAGTGTCTTCCAGTTTCAATTACAATATATAATAAGTACGCTGTCTTCCAGTTTCCAGAACAATATAAAAAAGCACACTGTCTTCCAACTTCCAGAACAATACAGAATAAGCAATCTGTCTTCAAATCTCCCAAGTTATTCTGTTCTTCAACACACAGTCGACTCACAAGTCATATTATGAATTGTTCATCTGAAAGATTTACTGTAAGAAATAACGCACATAGAGACCACAACCAATCTTATGGGTTAATAAAAGAAGCCAGTGTTTCGATATAGCACTAAGGAAACAAGTTAAAAGCTGAAACGTTTCACTGACCACATCTTTATGTTTACACCAAAGAAATATGGTGAAAGCTATAGACGTAACACGTCGTTCGGCTACCACACAATGACCTGCGTATAGAAGTAGCATAGATAGCCCAATCAGCACCCGTACACAGCCGAGAACACTTGTACGCCCTAAATGTCTGTCAAAACTAGGAGCTGTTCATATTTCATGAAATATTAACAGTGGTACGGCTTGAAGTCGTGCAACCAGGGAAGTCACTGGACGCAGAGTATGTGCTACCCAGACGGTAAAAGGCCGGCCATGCAGGCTGAAGCGCTGTCTCTGGAAACTACAGCTGACGCCTCTCGCTATGCAGGCCGTTCACTCGAACGAAACATTCACAAAACTCTCCCTCGGCTACCTTGACGCTAAGGACTGTCGTGACAATTGTTAACCAACACCAGTAACTGGGTTTTTAGTAGGAGTTTCTTTTTATTAACAGAACAAAAATCATTTTTCATCTTCACACTCTACAGTTATGACAGACAGTTCGCTGATCCATTTCAACTCAATATCTGCATCTTCACACTGGACAGTTATGACAGACAGTTCGCTGACTGACCGTTTGACAATGTTGTACTGGTTACAGTCAATATTGGTATGGTCCGTATTTACCAGGAATCCTAGTCTTATTGTGATATTTGCTCTCTGACACCAGGAATCCTAGACTTATTGTGGTTCTTGCTCTAAATACGGACCATACCAATATTGACTGTAACCAGTTCAACATTCTCAAACGGTCAGAGAGCAAGGACCCCAATAAGTCTAGGATTCCTGATAAAAACGGACCATACCAATATTGGCTGTAACCAGTACAACATTGTCAAACGGTCAGAGAGCAAGAACCACAATAAGTCTAGGATTCCTGGTAAATACGGACCATACCAATATTGGCTGTAAGCAGTACAAAATTGTCAAACGGTCAGAGAGCAAGAACCACAATAAGTCTAGGATTCCTGGTAAATAC
>NW_013666078.1:234703-237941 GCF_000517525.1 Limulus polyphemus | reverse complement strand
GGGGGGGCTTGTAGACTTATAAAATCGTCAATGATTCTGGTGCATGTCTTCTTTATTTTGTGGGTTCTTTTCGATTATTCAATGAAAATAAACACAACGCCCATAAGAATTATTTTAAATAGTTCTTTCTTTAATTGGTAACGTTCTGTTCTTTCGCCTATTTCACGAATTAGACGAAATATTTCTACAATATGAGTATTAAAGTTTGCCTCACAGATTTCGGCTCTTGATCACTGCGCTTCTTCCGGATCTGACCCCTTCTAAACTAAAGTTGTGTACTACTGATCTATATCATTTTTTACGTTTCCTCAATTTCCTGTTGGTTAGAACACGCAAACTCATCCTCCGAAAACTCGCGTCCTTACTAAACACGATGCCACTACGGTAGCGCCATCTCACAATATATAATTCTCTGACCCTGTATGGAGCTGCAGATCGTAGTACTTACAGGGACTCTGAGGAATAGATTGATGAAGTCTCGTGATGTCCCGATCATGACGTGACTCTACCAGGTTTCTTGGTTGATGTGGGAAAATTCGCATCCTTACGAGAAAAGATGCCACTACGATAGCGCCCTCTCACAGCATATAATTCTCTGACCCTGTCTGGAATCGATCGTAACACCTACAGGAACTCTGAGGTATAGATTAATGAAGTCTCGTGAGGTCCCAATCATGACGTGATCTACCAGGTTCTCGGCTGACGTGGGAACCAACAACAGCTAATTGAAAAAAAATTGCCACTGTTGATAGTTTGCTTATTGGAAGATTCTTTCCTAGATACTTAAAGGTAGTTAATTTTCAGAGTAAATATTTCATTTGAGCTAGCTGTACAACATGTTGTTACTTAATGTACATAAAACCATAATTAAAAGACTTTTAAAGTCGCTTTGAATTGTGTGTGTGTGGTGGGGGGGGGGGGGGGTTGAATAGTAATTAGTTAATCTAACACTAAAACATTTAAATGAAAACAACAGTTTCTGTATTTGTTTCCGATGAATGGATTTCAATAATGCTTGCGTGCAGCATGAAGCTCTAACGGATGATTGAGAGAATTAAGCTTGGATCCATAAATAACCATAAGATAAAGATGATAAAAATTAGCAGCCATATCAGATCGTTTCAAAAAAAAAAACAATAAAAAACAGGAGTTCGTCCTAACGTATTAAATAACGAAAAGCTATGTTTCATTCCTTAATTAATATACAAATCAACTTATGACATAACACGTAAAAACTAGTAAATGCATGAAGGTTTTGTTTACCCTACACACTTCATCACATGACTTGTTTATAGTTTTATGTAAGACATAACTCTTGTTTTTTAAATTATAAACCAGTTTCTCCCCCAGCCATCAAACGCCCCACTCTTAATCCACGAAATCTCTTAAGATTGAGTAGTTAGCTAGTTTATTAAAGTCTGCTGTTAGTGAATTAACGGGAGGACCAATTAGTTTCTTTACCCTTTATACCGGCTGTTTACATACACTTACTCACTAGATGGTCTTGTATAAATCAAGACCATAGGGTTGTTATGGTAACGAGAGTAAACACTAAAACGAATATTTCTATTCTTATATATCCAAAAGTATGGGAGCGAGAATAAATACGAAAAATCAAAGTCTATTTAACCACATACCAAAAGTATGGTAGCGAGAGTAAACACTATAACACTTGTCTATTTTCCCCGGCCTGGCATGGCCAGGTGGTTAGGGCACTCGACTCGCAGTCTGAGGGTCGCGGGTTCGAATCTCCGTCACACCAAACATGCTCGCCCTTTCAGCCGTGAGAGCATTATAATGTGGCGGTCAATCCCACTATTCCTTGGTAAAAGAGTAGCCCAAGAGTTGGCGGTGGGTGGTGATGACTAGCTGCCTTCCCTCTAGTCTTTCACTGCTAAATTTGGGACTGCTAGCGAAGGTAGCCCTCGTGTAGCTTTGGGCGAAATTCCAAACAAACAAAACAAACTGTTTTCCCATATATTTAAACGTATGGTAACGAGAGTAAACAGAATAATAGACTCTAAATGTGATCATAGCTTAGGACTTTTACCTAACATTTAAAATAAACGCTAAAACCAAGCTCCATGATGATTATGATACATTTTAACAGTCTCCTGGTCAACTTGGAAATTCAAGGTCATTGGTTAAGGATTACAGTTTAAAGCCATCAAAAATGAAATTGCTTTCCTTATTCTGAAATACTCTTTACTTTGGTTTGTTGTGAACTGAAACCGATAAATATTGGCACAGTAAAACTATGATTAATAAGCTTACAAAGTGAGAAAAAATGGAACACTAAAACCGAAACCGATAATAACGGTCGCAGCAAAACTAAGACTGATGATCATACAAAGTAAGAAAAAATAGCACACTAAAACTGAAACCGATAATAATGGTCGCAGTAAAACTAAGACTGATGATCATACAAAGTGAGAAAAAATGGCACACTAAAACTGAAACCGATAATAATGGTCACAGTAAAACTAAGACTAATAATCATACAAAGTGAGAAAAAATTACACATTAAAACTGAAACCGATAATAAAAGCACAGATAAAAATTGTATCCGTAAAAATTCAAAGCCAGAAAAAGAAAGATTACAGTTATAAACTTACAGTTTTACTGTATTTTTATTTTTCTATTTAGAGAGAAACTGTGTCACTTTCATTATGCCACTTTTTCCCACAATTTGCATTGTCACTTACGCAAGTTTCACCGTTTCCTCTTTTTCTTCTTTCCCGGGATTAATTTTCAACTCAGAATCTAAACATTTTCTATTAGGTATAGATGACTACAACATAACAGGCACGTTTTAACTAAAGATACAATGTTCTAGTCGGAGTGAAATTAGATTTACTAATAGTGACAAGACGTTTTTGTTTTTCATTTAAAATTTGGAGTAAAAAATATAGTCTGTTTCAGTAAAAAAGGTTCAAGTATTTATTGTATAGTCCCTGTGTATCTCACCGAACAAAGAAAAACGTGGCAGTTTTAAGGAAGTTTAAAAGTACAAAGAGCTACAATAATGTACTACAAAGGTGAACTTTAAAAGACATTACGTATTCACAATGCGCTGAAAACCTAAGGCGGCACTCCCTGTATGGGCAGAAATATAGGCCTAGTTAATAGGTTTAAACGCAGGACAGACCGTAAACAGATACCTCAATAAAGCAAATCGAAACCACAAATAACACATCAATCCATTCAGTCTTCATGATGAATAAGTATTGTCCACCAG
>NW_013666078.1:220080-233717 GCF_000517525.1 Limulus polyphemus | reverse complement strand
GAGCACAGATAGCCCTTGTGTAGCTTTGTGCATAATCAAAAACAAACAATTGTCCACCAAAATTATCAGAAAATGTGTAGTATCTTTATTGGGTGGGGCTGATAGGGGTCCCTCTATATAGCCATGGAAAGATTGTCCTTTCCTGAAAAATGGTTTAAGTTTTCAAGTTTGTTGCTGGTAAAATGTTTGTGATTTGACCACGTGATAAGACGATGCCACAAACACCACCAGAGTACAGTAGTTATAGTTTTACAGCATCTAAAGACAGACACTGTTATAGTGTTTACTTTTATCCTTAATCTCTAGATCAAAACATAGCCATTCGCGTTTGTCGCAAAGTTTACGTTCTTCTTTGGATTATCACCAAATTATCTTACTTTTAATACATTACTGTCTCTTTTTCTTGTCTGGCGAAACACATTTCCATTTATTCTTATCGCAGAATTTATTCTCTATCTCCCTATTCTTCTCTGATGTACACATTTCCTTTTATTCTTGTAGTTGGATTTACTCCATTTCCTCTTCTATGAATTAACACATTTCCATTTATTCTTATCGCAGAATTTATTCTCTATCTCCTTATTCTTCTCTGATGTACACATTTCCTTTTATTCTTGTAGTTGGATTTACTCCATTTCCTCTTCTATGAATTAACACATTTCCATTTATTCTTATCGCAGAATTTATTCTCTATCTCCCTATTCTTCTCTGATGTACACATTTCCTTTTATTCTTGCCACAAAGTATACTCTCTTATTCGTTGTATTAACACACACCCGTTCACTCTTGCTACAAGACACATTTCCTCTCCTCTGGATTAACACGTTTACTTTTACTTTTCAACAATACTTATTCTCTTTTCTGTCGCTAAGTTTGTTTTCTCCTTCACAAAACCATAACCTATTTCCCCAAGTACTGAGAAGAGCCCTGAACAAGAAAGCACGTTATACGCCAATAATGCGTGTTTCATTGTACATGACATACAGACTGTCCAGTACATTTTCAAGCAAACAAAATTTGACGGTCTACTTTCGTATAGTTTTACTCTTTTCAAAGTGTCTTCATTTGTACACGCATTAAAGTGAATACTCTACATTATTACCAGTAAACAAAAACGACGAAACAATACCAGAACTAAGACATTTTACTACGAATAAGACTCAGTCCCTCAAAAAACATGCCTAGTAGGTGTGTAAGAACGAAGTACATGTTTGAAAATTCGGTTAGATTCGATAAAAATAAAACTTCTCTAGTTGTGCTCATGTTGAGGGTTTTAAAGTCAAGGGAGAAAATGTGACGATGTGAACAGAAATCTGAAAAAGGGTTTGGGCGGGGGGGGGGGACTTTTTCTTAACAGTTAAAGGTTAACAAAGTTTTTAATAGCTCTCCAGTCTGCAGGCTTATAACTCTAAAAACCGGGTTTCGATAGCCGTGGTTAACACAGCACAGATAGCCCATTATGTACCTTTGCGCTTTACAACAAATAAATTTCAATACGTTGTTACTTCCTAAGTACAAATATTTATAAGAGGCTAATTGTGATGTTCTCAGCGCAGGGATTAAAATCCATAATTTTAACGTTATAAGCCTTCATGTTTACAGCTTAGCTCCCAAAGGGAAGGGAGAGTGTTTAAATAACAACCACGACGATGCCACTGACACTAGTAATATACAGTAGTTACCGCGGCAACCGTCCAGAAATAGTTCTTATTTTCATCTCAGGTGAGCGAATGGGATAAAGACACAACAAAGTTCAAGAAATACTCATCATAGGACTAGTTTATAATATGTACGAATATAGTTGTTTGGACTCTCGGGTGAGTCGTGATGGCATGTGTCTAGAAAACTGTCTACACTCGATCTCTCGTTTTCCCGGGAGGTGAAAGCCTATTCTAGTTTCCGGGGTCACTTTCCATAACCCACGTTTGACTAAAAACAGATGCCAGTCTTTCATGCCCGCAATTATGTGTGTTTATATGTTTATAAACGTATTGTTACGTGTGTGTTTGTGCGTGTATGCTGGGAGCCGTTCTTTCGTGCACAGGTGTAATTCACAACAATCATTCTCAACCATTTGTTTTCAAACTGAAAATAAAAACGATCTCGAACGACCATCACAAACATAAACACTTTCGTTTGGAGAATCTTCTGGGTTCAAACGTCATCACAGCACATGTAACGTAACTACGCACGTGATAATGAAACCCACAGTAATGTGATTAATATGGATATAGTGTGGGAATAGATGAGAAGTGAATCAAATCACTTTGACAGTGCAAAATTAGATGTTGAATATCATGAGAGTTTCCCAAGCTTTCCATTCAACAACGAGATGTTTGAAAGTACTTTTTGGATATGTTGGAATTGCACAATTGCTTTTTCAAACGTCATTTGTTCCCAGAACATCAGGTGACGAAAGAGCGAACTAACAAGCTACGTTTCTTTTATATGTATAATATAATTATACTTTACCGTTTTCATCCAATTAAACATGCTCTTAAAATAATGTAATAAGAATACGTGAATATATTCTGCAAGTTTGAAATTTGAAAAATGAAACTTGCTGGGCTAATACGTTGCAAAGTTTGCAAGGGTAGACTTTGACTATTTGAAAAATAAAGTAAAATACGTTTGCTAGTTCTTATATTAAAAAATAACAATACATTTGTGGATCTAAGAGCTTCAAGATTTTATTGAAGGATTTCGGTATTTCAATAATATACTTTTTGGTTCTTGGAGTTAAAAAATACAATTGTTGGTTCTTAGAATTTCAAGAAATATATATGTTGGTTCTTGGGATTTTCAGAAATATACATGTTGGTTCTTGGGATTTTCAGAAATATACTTGTTGGTTTATGGGATTTTAAGAAATATACTTGTTGGTTTATAACAAGTATATTTCTTAAAATCCCAAGAACCAACAAGTATATTTCTTAAAATCCCTAACAAGTATACTTCTTAAAATCCCATAAATCAACAAGTATATTTCTTAAAATCCCAAGAACCAACAAGTATATTTCTTAAAATCCCTTGAACCAACAAGTATATTTCTTAAAATCCCATGAACTAACAAGTATATTTCTTAAAATCCCATAAATCAACAAGTATATTTCTAAAAATCCCAAGAACCGGTTATCGGGATTTTAAGAAATATATTTGTTGGATCTTATAGCATAATGGATATGTTTAGTTAGAACATACTAGTTACATTTATAAAAAGTACCAGTACTGAAATATCATCAGCTCATGGTTAACAAAGTTATAGATTTATAAAAAGCACTAAATATCAGTAAACTATGGTTAACAAAGTTATTGATTTATGGAAAATACTAGTATTGAAATGTCATCAGCTCATGGTTAATAAACGTGGTTAAAAAATTCCGATGTTGAAGTATCGGTATATCACGGTTAACAAACCAATGTATGTAAAACATCCCTATAACTAAGATATCAATAGGCCATGGTTAACAAACCAATATATGTAAAAGGTCCATATAACCAAGATATCAGTAGGCCATGGTTAACAAATTCAGATTTGATGGAGAACAATTAACAAAACGTCCATTGTTTTTGTGGGTGAAACAATGACCATTATTCAAGCTGCTATTGAAAAGTACAACAGAAAATGAGTTAAACGCTGTGTTACAAGGAATAAATGTAATCCCTACCACATCTTATTTTGAAGTTGGTTCTCTTAGAACCCGCTACTAATTCGTCATTTTTACAGCTGTAATGAGTGTATACACAATTTACTTAGGTATTCCTAGCACTAGTACTTGGGAAAGATCCGCCCACTTCCTTTCAGTCTTGGCCAATGAACACTGTCTTTCACTACCAGCTTATTTAATATTTCTCTACTGTTCACGTCATTTTCACTACAGTACACACCTGTCCGAAACTACCCCTGAATGACTACTTCTTAGCCAATTTCAATGTATATTTAGTGTTTGGAAGGTAAAGCAGTTGAGCATAGAATATAAAAAGTCAGTCGAAGGAACGATAGGAATGTACTGTTGTGCATAAAACATAATGTCAGTTAAAAGAATGATGACACAATGTAGCTATGAATAAAATTGTATAGAACTTAAAGTCAGCTAAAATGATATAAGAAAATGCAGCTCTGCATATAAAACAAAGTCAGTTGAAATAATATAAGAAAATGCAGCTGTGCTTATAACACAAAGTCAACTAAAATAATGTAAGGAAATGCAGCTCTGCATATAACACAAAGTCAGTTGAAATAATATAAGAAAATGCAGCTGTGCTTATAACACAAAGTCAATAAAAAAGACAAGCAGCTTGTTCAGAATATAAAAAATAGTGAAAGAATGAGAATACAGTGCTATTTTAGGAAAGTGTGTTATTGTTTTAGGAAAGTGTGTTATTGTTTTAGGAAAATGTGTTATTGTTTTAGGAAAATGTGTTATTGTTTTAGGAAAATATGGTATTGTTTTAGGAAAATATGGTATTGTTTTAGGAAAGTGTGTTATTGTTTTAGGAAAGTGTGTTATTGTTTCCTTTTATGTTTAGTTGAAATAAAAAGAAAGAGTCAAGACAATCAATATATAGATACTTCAAGTGACCAATATTAAACTGAGAAGTTTTTGTATTAATGACATACACAAACGTATATATTTATGAACATAAGCTATACATACAAACGTACCTAAATTAATAGATCGAATTTTCTTAAAGGGATACCAAAACAGATTTTTTTAATGTTTATATAATGTTTTCAAGCAGTTTTTTTTTTCTTAGCCTAACCGCAGTTTTTCAAGTTTTGAAATCAAAACAATCATTCTGGAATAGCTTTCCACATAAACATGCCACACCCTATTTAAACAAACCTGCTTAATTATGAGTCTGTTTTAATCGGACGTCGTTTTGTTTCTTCTCTATTTATTTATTTTTTTTCAGTTACTCGTTTTCTTACAGATATCACGAGGATGTAGACGCACACTTCTCCGTCATGTTGTTGTTTTTTTTAGTGAAATTATAATGTATTTAAGGGCGGCTTTTCTTGAAGAAAAGTCATGACCGAAGGGAAGACGACCTCTACAAACAACCACAGAAAATGTCAAATTCTGAACATAACATATACAACAAGTGATAAATAAGTCTTCTCTGTTGGCTCTCAAGTAAATATATTCGAAGGTGTTGATAACTTCCCGGGGAAAATAAAGCGGTGCCTCCCCCCCCCCCCAAAGAGATCTACGCTTTGCGTTTGCTTTGCTTTTAAGCATATTTCGTTGTTTAGGTCCTGCTTCAACGTAATACCGATGTCACGATTACGGTCAAGAGTCATCAGTTTCAGACGGAACATACACCAGAAGAGGTTTTATTGCTAAGGTGAAGGTACGTCAAACTTGGGTGCAAGAGAGAGAGAGAGAGATTTTCATATGATGTCGTTAGTGGCATAAAATGACAAGGAAAACCGAAGGCGCAAAATCTCAAGCGCCCTGCAAGTTCAAATAGAGATAAGGAAGCCAGAAATTCACGACAAAATAAATATATTAATATCTGAGTTTAAACTGTATGTTATCCTGTTAGCACAATAATTATGTCATAGATGGTGTTACCTTTAAACATTATTATTTGAAAATACTTCATCCTAATGAACTGGATGAAAAAACAAGTCGTTTATCACAAGTAAAAACTTATGCTAGGCTTAGCAGTTTATCTTTTACATATCATATGGCCAAGTGCACAACAGAGAAGCATTTAGAACTTTCCCGGAGATAATGAATATTTGGTTTTAGATTTGGTTACGGATTTTTTCGTATAAAAGTGTTCAGTTGATTAGTCTTCCAAGGAGCAGTTAACAACGTGAAGACCCTTGTATTTATGATCTAAAGACTCGAAGCGCTCGTATCACGAATCAACAACAAAAAAAGAAACCATGTTTGTTAATTATTAAAATAATACTTTTGCTGCTTTAGAATTGACAAATGAAACCCGAGATTAATATATATATGTAAAAAATGTGAAACAAAGTGTTGTAAATGTACATAGAAAAACGAAAAAATTCTGCCAACATAATAACTATATTGTACAACGTGCTGGTTTACTGATATCTAATCTGACACAGTCGTTCCTTACTGTTAATTATTAAACTAATACTTTTGCTGCTTTAGAATTGACAAATGAAACCCAAGATTAATATATATATGTAAAAATGTGAAACAAAGTGTTGTAAATGTACATAGACAAACGAAAAAATTCTGCCAACATAATAACTATATTGTACAACGTGCTGGTTTACTGATATCTAATCTGACACAGTCGTTCCTTACTCCGTTACTTTGCAGTGGCAGCTTCTTCTGATTAGCATCAAAGTACCGTTTCATATATTAGAAAAAGAAGAGAATTTTACAACTATTTGAGCTTGAGAAACAAGGTTTTAGGTTTTACAATGTAAAATAAGCTTACGTTCCACCAAAGGAAGTGACGTCATTCAAACGTGATCTGGTCTTTCACATGCTGCACGAGTTCGAAACCGCTTTGGTGAAAGTGTTTTGTAGTCTTCATTTACATGTGTCCAGACGTTAAAAGTGAGTTACTTCTGGCAGGCTGCGAGGGGGGTGTAGGTTAGATAGGGAGAGGTGAAGAAGGCATAAAGTTTTACGAGCGTCTTCTAACATAATTGTCAAGAAAGTTGGCGACTATACACATGCTCTTTATATCTAGAATGTCCTTGGGTGAGTTTGCTATGTATCGTAAAACACGTGTTAGTAGAATAGGTTAGTTTTACCTTCGTTTCGACAAATTTTGTGATATATCTTTAGCTGGGTTTCTTTCATTATATATTGTTTTTAAAAAAGATATAATAATATAAACTATTATAGTAAGGATTCACGTACAAAACAAACACAGGTTAGTTACCAAAAGCTTACGATAGATACAGGTTTTTAACGTAGTGGAAAGTGTAGTGATTAGATTGAATCATTTATAAATCTACGTTATATGCCTTAGAAAAAATGAATTAGCACCCTTTGGCTGGAGAAGGCTAATTCTAATGTGTACATAGATCAACTTCTGCTGAAAACTTAGCACCATTGGTTGGTGAAGGCTAATTATAATCTCTACATAGCCCATCCTCTACTGAAAACTTAGCACCATTGGTTGGTGAAGGCTAATTTTAATGTGTACATAGATCAACTTCTGCTGGAAACTTAGCACATTAACTGGTGAAGGCTAATTTTAATCTCTACATAGCCCAACCTCTACTGAAAACTTAGCACCCTTTGGCTGGAGAAGGCTAATTCTAATGTGTACATAGATCAACTTCTGCTGAAAACTTAGCACCCTTTAGCTGGAGAAGGCTAATTCTAATGTGTACATAGATCAACTTCTGCTGAAAACTTAGCACTCTTTAGCTGGAGAAGGCTAATTCTAATGTGTACATAGATCAACTTCTGCTGAAAACTTAGCACTCTTTAGCTGGAGAAGGCTAATTTTAATCTCTACATAGCTCAACCTCTACTGAAAACTTAGCACCATTAGCTGGTGAAGGCTAATTTTAATCTCTACATAGATCAACTTCTGCTGAAAACTTAGCACCCTTTAGCTGGTAATGGCTAATTTTAATCTCTACATAGATAAACTTCTACTGAAAACTTAGCACATTAGCTGGAGAAGGCTAATTATAATGTGTACATAGATCAACTTCTACTGGAAACTTAGCACATTAGCTGATGAAGGCTAATTTTAATGTGTACATAAATCAACTTCTACTGGAAACTTAGCACATGAGCTGGTGAAGGCTAATTTTAATCTACATTGATCAACTTCTACTGGAAACTTAGCACCCTTTAGCTGGAGAAGGCTAATTCTAATGTGTACATAGAAACTACTTCTACTGGAAACTTAGCACATTAGCTGGTGAAGGCTAATTCTAATCAGCGCACAAAACATTTTTATTGACAAATAATAACACTTTAACTGGTGGAGGCCAGTTCTAATCAGCACAGAGGACATTTCCTCTAACAAATTAGCACATATCACACCTCGGCCGATCAAGATTTCTCTTCTAATCTTACTCACAGATTAAATTAGAGTAAAAACTAATCTTTATTCTCAAGCGATACGAAATTACTTCTACACTCATTTTTTTTTCTTTCCCTAATTTAACTAATCTTTATTCTCAAGCGATACGAAATTACTTCTACACTCATTTTTTTTTCTTTCCCTAATTTAATCTTGTATCAGTTTATTATGTCTTACCGGAAAACTTAAAAACATTTGTAATGACGAATAAGCTGAAGGTGTCAAAATCATATCATTTGTAATGACGAATAAGCTGAAGGTGTCAAAATCATATCATTTGTAATTACGAATAAGCTGAAGGTGTCAAAATCATATCATTTGTAATGACGAATAAGCTGAAGGTGTCAAAATCATATCATTTGTAATGACGAATAAGCTGAAGGTGTCAAAATCATATCATTTGTAATGACGAATAAGCTGAAGGTGTCAAAATCGTATCATTTTTCCCTTGAAGAGTTTTCCCCGCATGAAATAATCATTAAAATGAGAGGAAACAAATTATGGACGTAGCATATAAAACACAGTAGGTTAGACTTTCATGCATGAAGACTGTATATCATTATTTTAACGTAGAACAATGTGGTTTGATGAGTTTGAAAACATAATTTTGAAATTTACATCAAGTTGATCTTTAATTTAAAATTTAGGGCCTTTGATGTGCGAATATATCCATATTTAAATAGTCATCCAGCTGTCACTACCCTAGGTGTTTGTTTTATAGTAAAACCACAATCGGCTATTTGCTGTGTCCATCGCAGAGAATCGAACCCCATCTTCTAGCGTTGTGAATCCATTAATATACCGCCGTTCTAGTGTTGGAAATCTAAAATGTTACGAATCACCGAGTATATGAACTTTGATACATGTATAAGACAGCACAATATAACTGAAATTTTAAAGAAAAAAAACAGTAAGGAATGATAGCGGAGGCGTGTTTTTGAATTCCAATTATATTGTGTTGTTTTTGGTTTATATTAAATTCGTTATTGTTTTATATTGCTGATTTTAATCGCCTATGAACAATTATGTATTGCATAGTATGGTATTTATTGATTTATATATATATATATATATATTTATATATGGAAATTTATTTTCCTTCAGTTTGTTCAAATACTTTCTTTTTTTCTTTTCTTCTCCAAGTAATAAAAATATTTAGTTGTCATTCGACATTTATTTTCCTGGTTTCTGAATTTATTTATTTTTGTTATTTATCAGGTTGTATATCTATACTTTTCATTCATTCTTACGTTCTTACTCTTCTTGTAACCCTATGAGGAGAAGACAATCCTGCAGATTACAAAACTGGCACACTGTAATATTTTTGGAAGGCAGAATGAAGAAAAACTGTTAGTTTTAAGAGCTTGTGTGTGGAAGCAAAAATAAAATAAATTAACCACACTGCATCTACCATATCCAATGCCGACGAGACCTTTCGCATGACACCACGGATCATCAAGCCGACTGGGATAAATAGATATAATAGTGTTTCAGATACTATTCATATCATCAATCGCACAAACAACAAGTGTTATGGTGTGAACCTAGATTAAGTAAGTGAATTGTAATCATCAAGAATTGTATTCAAGTCATGTAAGAGTCAGGAGTAGGGTAAGTATTTATAGCACAACCATTTTTTTTTTATTTTAAGCACATATTATTTACTAGATTTTGGGTTCCCGAAAGTGTTCTGTTCCAAGAGTAAATAAAACCAAAATTAAGAATAACAAATATTTTTATTTCTTGATTTTGGAGCTCATATGTCATACTGTGTTGTAGCCTATAGAGTTCAAAATTCTTCTCGTGATTCATGGCAAGCGCACGTTTTACTGACGCCACAACAGTACAAATTACAACGTTAAGCGTCTCTTATATGACTTCATTTTAGTGTCTACTGACTGACTGACTTACAGAAAACGCATTACTCTATAATGGTGCGAGTGGTTAATACAGGTGACCCCTCCAGGCGGCCTTCGGCCCCCTTTCGGGGAAAATTGTTTGCTTTGATTCCGAAACAGAATTTCACCTTTTAGTGAACACTTTAGAAAATTCCTGTTACTGCCTGACACAGAACGCCGCTAACCTAAAGCGTTTTCTGCTATCAAACGGCGATGTGAAATTGGCATTCCAGTTCATATTTTTTCTTCCCCGTTATCTCATTATGAAATGACCTGGCTTTGTTGGGGGTGACGCAGCTTTTCCTGGCACAGAAACATTGCACACAAAACGAACTAGAATATGAACAAAAGTTAAAGCTTTGTCTGGTGCTAAGTTGCTGAATATTAATGAAACATGTATAGTCGTTTCAATACAACAACTACGAAACTTTCAATGTAAAACAGGTCGATAAACAAGTTTTCTGGAGTTATTTCTTATTTAGAAGTAATGAGGCTACCATGTACTCATTTTAAAACATTATTGGAAAATGGTAACATACACGTATTCAAGTACAGACTGTACCTAGTAACGGCTGTACCGTGTAGAAATCGCACAAAGTAGAAGCTGTAACAGGTAGAGACTTTACTATGCAGAGACCGTGCCTTATAGTAATAATACGAAGTACAGGCTGTACCGTATAGAAAACGTACTATGCAGAGACTGTACCTAAGAGTAATAATGCCAAGTAGAGGATTTACTCTATATAAATCGTATTATCTAGAGGCTATTATCCATACCTATTATAGGTTGTAACACATTCAAACCGTAACAAGTACAGACTGTACCATATAGAAACGGTACTAAGTGCAGGTATACCATATTTAAACAGTACTAGGTACAGGTGTATCATATAGAAACGGTACTAAGTGCAGGTATACCATATTTAAACAGTACCAAGTACAGGTGTACCATATTTAAACTGTACCAGGTACAGGTGTACCATATTTAAACAGTACCAAGTACAGGTGTACCATATTTAAACAGTACCAAGTACAGGTATGTTACGAACAGAAATACCACTATTTGAAGTCTAGGCTTGTCTGTGATAATCATAGACATCTATTTTAGTAATGAAGATATTAATAACTTCATCGTTACATGTAATGGCCTCTAAAAATCAAAACCTGCAACTTGAAATATGCGGTTACACGTTATTCTTTTTGTGAAGAATTTCTAAAAATAGAGGTGATGTAAAACATTTCTTACTCTGTTGTTGTAAGAAATATAATAGAGAGTATACTTTGACACTTGGATTTTTACATACTTGACCGAAATAATTTACCAAATAAAAAATGATGAAAGAATGTTCCCTGTAATTAATGAGGAATAATACTTTATCAGATACTCTCTCTTTTCCCTCTCCTGTCCCATTCATTATTTATTCTTCTTCTCTGGCAATCACTCCCTCTCGATAAGATGGTTTATTCCACTCATAGTTGAGAGTATAATTTGAATAAAAAGGGGTGAAGGAGTAAGAGAGGGAGGGACTGAGAAATAGAAGGAAAAACAGAATGATAATTTGTTCAATTTTTCTTTCCTCCGTCTAGCTTTGGTCAACACGTTACATGCTACAAAACCTAAGGTTTTGAATTCACAAGTAGCATCATAATATACAAACTTCCGTTTACGTGAGATAGTTTTTTTCTTCTTCTGTGTGAATGAGGACGGTCGAAACGAAAAGTATAAATCATTTAATACTTTCAAAATTATGGTTTAAAGATAGGTTCTTTCTTTCTTTCTGTGGAATAAGGGCGATCCAAACGAAAATGCCCCCTAGTGGCACAACGGCGTGTTTGCGGATTACAACGCTAGAAACCGGGTTTCGATAGCCGTGGTGGGTAGAACATAGATAACCCATTGTGCAGCTTTGTGCTTGAAAAAAAAAACAAGCAAACGAAGCAAACGAAAAATATAAATTATTTAACAATTCCAAAATCATAGTTTAAAGATAGGTGAGTTTCTTTCTTTCTGTGGAGTGAGGGCGTTCCAAACGAAATATATATATATATATATATTACTTAATCATTTCAAAATCATAGTTTAAAGATAAGTGAGTTTCTTTCTTTCTGTGTAGTGAGGGCGTTCCAAACGAAACATATATATATATATATATATATTACTTAATCATTTCAAAATTATAGTTTAAACTCTGAAACCTGTGAAGGCATGTTAAGCCAACAGGCCTGTCATTTGCAATAACAATCTTATAAATTTCATGTTGTTTTTTCACATTCCTCTTCATTTGTTCATTCTAAATTTCAACTCAGAGGGATGTAAAAATAACATTTCAGGTCATTCTTAATTCTGTCTCTCATCGGTCACTGTCCAGACTGAGGGAGACAGATGAGTTGAAATCTGTGATAAACAAATTAAGAGGACTGTAAAACAAAACAAGAACACCTGTAGCTCACGTGGCTTTTCTTTTCGGCTTATATAATAACTCTTTTCTTCTAAATCCATTATACAGTTCCTGAACTTTATGTGTGGGTTTTATTTTCGAAACTGCTTCTGTATAAATACCTAAGTTATGTTGCGATTATTTTACTCAGTTGAGTCATTTATTCGCTTCTCATTATAAACGACTGTAAGCCATGAATATATTACAGGAATGATTAAAATTTCCTAATATTTTTCGCAACTCTGGTCTCGCTACACCTATTGTTTCGGCCCCGCATAGCCAGTTGGGTTGTGGGTTCGAATCCCCATCACACCAAACATGCTCGCCCTTTCAACCGTGAGGGCGTTATAATGTGACGGTCAATCCCACTATTCGTTGGTAAAAGAGTAGCCCAAGATTTGGCGGTGGGTGGTGATAACTAGCTGGCTTCCCTCTAGTCTTACACTGCTAAATTAGGGACGGCTAGCGCAGATAGCCCTCGTGTAGCTTTGCGCGAAATTCATAACAAACAAACCTATTGTTTCGAAAGCGGTACATTTGATTATTGCCAAGTGACTTCTCTTTTGCGATACTCGTATAGGAACAAACATCGCTCTTACATTATAGAAGATTGTTAAGTTTTCTCTGCGACTCTTTTCTTACCTTAAATAAACTCAAGATAAAATAATATTTCTGAATACTCGGGTACGTCGGAAACATTAGGGTGGAGAGAGAGCAGATGTAAATGATTAAAAAGTGTTTGAAAATCAACAAAAACGCTTTAAAATATTATTGGGGGCACGTGCTTCGCGGTTCCGACGTCTATGGTACTTAAACCTTCTACACATGTGTGGTACTTCACTTGAACTCAGTTTTATATTTTTTATCATTAGTTTTTTCTATTTTTTACGTTTTACTTATTGATAATCAAGGTCTTGTTAATTCATGTTTATAAAACTAACGTTATCAAAATGCCAATTCCATAAAAGTTGAAGGATTAGTTTCTTTCAAATATTCGTATAAATTTATACAAGGACCATCTACAGCTCTAGCCGCCCCTAATTTTGAACTGACGGATTAGAGGGCATCCAGATAGTAAATTGTGTTTGTTTTGAATATCGCGCAAAGCTACACGAGAGCTATCTGCGCTAGCCGTCCCTAATTCAGCAGTGTAAGACTAGAGGGAAGGCAGCTAGTCATCACCACTCACCGCCAACTCTTGGGCTACTCTTTTATCAACGAATATTGGGATTGACCGTCACATTATAACGCCCCA
>NW_013666078.1:218202-219080 GCF_000517525.1 Limulus polyphemus | reverse complement strand
CCCCAGATAGTAAATAGCACCCACTGTCAACATTTGGGCTATTTGTAATCGTCGCTCTTATCATAAGCACCAAAAGCCCCAAAGTGAGGAGCATAATTTTCGGGTAACCAAACGCGAACAATGGACCTCCGGATTTACAGCCCGGCATGCTAACCTGTATACCACATCTGGATACGAAATGGATGCCATACAAATAATCCTGGATTTAATTTTGCGCGGTTGCTCTCCACTTTCACCCCAGATTGCAAGTGTTTTAAGAATATTTTCCTCGAAACAGAACTCAAATACATACAAGTATTGAATATTGAGAGATTTTCAGGACTCCATAAACGTGTGTGACGTAGGAGAGACGTAATTAATGAATTATGATCAATATACGTTTTGCAGAAACGAAAACGGAGAAGTGTGGAACAGGAATACAAATGGAATGGTAGAGAATCTAACTCAAACATTGAATGGTCATTTTGTAAAGAACGCTCGTGACATCTCAATGGTGAATTACGAGATTTGCAAACAACAGATTATTCGATTCTTAAACGTTCTGTTTTTGATGTCAAAAACGGGAGGTGACCAGAATACGTGGAACAAAATTCAGATCTGACGGCCTATAAAACAAATTATCTGCTGTTGCTTAAACTTCAAAACAAGTGTTTTCAAATTTAAATCTTAGAATCGTTTTGAAGTATTTTAGTTTAATTGAATAGAGTAAATGTTCGTTACAACCATCAAACATTTATTTTGTATGTTTGTTGTTAAGCGCAAAACTACACAATGGGCCATCTACCATGTTCAGTTTTTAGCGTTATTAGGCCTTCAGACTTATTGCTGAATCACTGGGGTCTCCATCATAAATACATATATATATATATATATATAGA
>NW_013666078.1:212849-217768 GCF_000517525.1 Limulus polyphemus | reverse complement strand
CAGGAGTGAAACCGGTTATAGGCTTAAAATCTCAGACTTACTCTACATATCACTACATTTCCAGGGATGGACTGTTGAAATACATTATTTACAACGAATATCAAATCGACAGGAGTTAGATATACATCACTAGGAAATGATGTTGAGAGGAGTATTCGACAGCTAAACGTACATTCACTATTTCAGTGTTTCAACCTGCCAAATATTTTATAGGATTAACAGAACTGAAAAGCTATAATAACTCAAACTCAAAAGATACGTTTTAAAACTGTTTCAGTAGCGCTGACTGAAATAAAAAAATTATCCGGGTTTCAATGTTAAAAGTAAAAATTCAAGAAAGATTAGTAAGAAGAGGTCAAAGTTCATTATACGTTTTCAGAGGAGGATAACAAAAAAAACAATAGCTCTTGTGATACTTTGGTTCAAACTTAACTGAGAGGCTAACGTTCTGGATTTTTCTTCCTCGAACCCCCCCCCCAAACCCAAGGACACGCGCGGCTCAGTGGCTATAGAGTATCGAACCGGAGAGCTGGCGTATCATGGTTCACGTCCCGTTACTGCAAAAAATAATAAAAATATATCGCTCTCCGCAATTTGGGGACGTGAGAGCGCTATAGTGGATCAATTAGACAAACGTAGCTGAAGAGTCGGCGGTTGGTAGTGTTGAATAGTTTCCTTCCTTCTAGTCTATTGCATCGATATTAGAGATGACTAGCACAGATAACTCTCCCGTAGTTTTGCGCGAAACAAATACTTTTTTCAGTTCTAAGTTTGTCGCTGTCGTGCGGGGAGAATAACAGTTAGCCAAAATAGACCCGTTTCATCTTCCTTTCTAGTAAACAGTATGAATTCTCAGATTAAAGACACATTGGTTAGCGTCCTGTTCAATTTAAAACTCTGTTAAAATTAAGTGACGTGGTAATTTAGTTGGACGTGGACTCGAAGTCCCTGCCATTTTCAATCGTTTTGGGATTTCTTTAACAGTTTTGAGAATTAAAAGAAATAGAATGCATACGTAAAAAATAACAAAATTATGTGAAACTTCAGTTTCAAATAAGTGACTTTAATGTGAGTAGGGAAATTGATTGTATAAAATATTTTTTTCTACTTTCACCAAAGAACTAAGAAGCAGACATATATATTGTCTAGAATCAAGGGTTCATTACATTTGGCTGATAGATAGAATAATAAATATTTCATCAAGTTATCTTACAATTTATTCATATTGAAGAACAAACCTCATAGGGTATAGTTTTCTATTACTTTTCTGAGTTGATAGATTCAAAGGGCACACAGATCCATCATTTCATTGATCAAACGTATTTCATGTATCGCGCGTCCTTCGAGCCAAATTATCGACCTTGTTTTTTCTACTTTCTCTTTCTCTTAAAGGTATAGTATTATAAAACATCGAAACGGAGAAAATATAGCGTCAAAAGTTCAACAAGAACAACTATAATGACCAATCAGAAGCAAGACAAACATTAACGGATTTCTCTAATGCTAAATAACAAAATATGAAGCCAAAACTGCAAAAATAAAAACAAAAAAAAGCAAAAACGAAGAGAGTGAATAATGGTGAGATCGATAATAATTATTGATTTTATATAATATTAAATAGCGATGCGATATAAGTATATATTTCTTCAACACGTGTAGTCGAAGAGATAAGATTAAAAGTATGTAAGTCTCCGCTAGCAAGAGAAAGCTCCACAGACATATATATATATATATAATTAATATTATTTACGTTCATATAAGTAACACAGGTAAGAAATTATGCATATAAAGAGATGTGTTGACAGATATACATATATGAATAAACTCTGGCGAAAATATAATATACGCAGTAAATGTACCCATGGAAAGCATGTATATATATATATATATACACACACAAACTTCGAGATAGAAAACTAATCAGACAGAGATAGAGCGACATGCTCATGAGTACACAGAAACCACCACGAATACCAAGGTATTAGGCCCTTCTTACTATACGGATGACTCAGTGAAAGCGACGCTGCCTGTTCAACTAAATTGTACGTCAGAAAGAGACAAGCACGAGACCAGTAGTGCCCAGCTATTGAAACAGTGACGACCTCTTAATGACATATGAAACATTCAAGCTTCCATCCATATGGCTGTGAACAAGGCATAGTGCTCTCAGCATTTGTCTGTTCCCACAATAATCAAGTGATAACAGGGGAGAAGGCAAAAGCGATATCATCCCAGTACAATGTATTAAACTGTGTATAAGTTTGGCCATCTAGATAAACAGATTGTTACATATAGCTAGCTAGCTAGGATAAATAAAGATAGTTAAATGAAGATAAATAGATAAATAAAGATAGCTAGATAGATATGTAGGTAATTAGATAAAGACAGACAGATAAATAGGTAGTTAAATAAAGATAGATAGATAAAGATAGCTAGATAAATAAAGATAAATAGATAAATAAAGATAGATAGGTAGGCAATTAAATAAAGACAGATGGATAAATAGATAGTTAAATAAAGAAAGATAGATAAATAGGTAGTTAAATAAAGATAGATAGGTAGGCAATTAAATAAAGACAGATGGATAAATAGATAGTTAAATAAAGAAAGATAGATAAATAGGTAGTTAAATAAAGATAGATAGGTAGGCAATTAAATAAAGACAGATAGATAAATAGATAGTTAAATAAAGAAAGATATATAAATAGGTAGTTAAATAAAGATAGATAGATAAATAGATAGTTAAATAAATATAGATAGATAGATAAATAAATAGGTAGCTAAATAAAGATAGATAGATAAATAGGTAGTTAAATAAAGATAGATAGATAAATAGATAGTTAAATAAATATAGATAGATAGATAAATAAATAGGTAGTTGAATAAAGATAGATAAATAGGTAGTTAAATAAAGATAGTTAGATGGAAAGATGGATAATTAAATAAAGACAGATAGTTAACCAAGATAGGTGGTTAAATAAAACAGATAGATAACTAGGTAGTTAAATAAAGATAGATAGATAAATAGATAATTAAATAAAGATAGATAGATAAAGATAGCTAGATAAATAAAGATAGATAGGTAGGTAGTTAAATAAAGATAGATAGATAAATAGGTATTTAAATAGAGATAGATAGATAAATAAAGACAGCTAGATAAATAGATAGTTAAATAAAGATAGATAGATAAATAAAGACAGCTAGATAAATAAAGACAGCTAGATAAATAGATAGTTAAATAAAGACAGATAGATAAAGAAAGCTAGATAGATACAGATAGATAGGTAGGTAGTTAAATAAAGATAGCTAGATAAATAAAGACAGCTAGATAAATAGATAGTTAAATAAAGATAGATAGATAGTTGAATAAGAATATATGGATAAGTAGGTGGGTAGTTAAATAAAGAGAAATAGATAGATAGGTCGTTAACTAAAGATAGATAGATAGTTAAACCGATAAGCAGATGACTGAACAAGTAAATGTTATGTAGTCAAAACATTAGTTTACTTTTCAGAAACGTGAACTTAACTTACTTTCTTATATGTCATATTTAACTAATTTTGTTAGTGGTATTCGTTTTTAGCTTACATTAAAGTCATGTAAGATATCGCGAAGCAGACAGATAAACTACGTAACCCGAAGGACACAGATTCGTAGACATGCTGCTTGGCAGATACTGAGGTTTACAATCAGACAGCTGTAGATATTCCGACATGTACAAATTCGTGACAAATACCGACTTGCACAGAGACAGATCGTATGGTAGATATCCTATTTTTTCGCATAGTATTTGAGCTTTCAGAATTCAGCACATGCATAAGTGCAATGCTTGTCAACTAATTGAAATGCACTCGAAATCACGTGTTTGAATAGCACAAATTATCCCGAGGATTGGCTGTCTGAAGAACACTCGTCGTCTTGATATTCAAGAAACATTTTCATAGCTACTGTTAATCATTTCACAAGTAAATGACATACTGACCACCTTCTAGCATCGCTGTTGAATCGGTTTCACTTATGAAAAAGACGATTACGCAAAGATTCAGGGAGTGGTGGCTACCACCTTTAAAAAAATAAAACGTGTCTCTTTCTTGACTAGCTAACTTGCAGATTTCTGACCAGGTAAAGGAAACCTATTCATTGGTTGGACCTTGAGAACATTCCCCTCCCTGAAGGGATCTGCCGTGCGGCGAGACGAAGTGCTAAGAGTCGAGACCGAAGCAAGGCCCCTTGTGCGGGCAACCGGTTCGACATCATCTCTCGCCCCCCCCCTCTCCCGATCACGGGAGAAGAGAGAAGAAGACAAAGACACAAAGTTCCTTTTATGAAGGTTTAGGGTCCGGTCTGGCAGGGGCCGGCATAACGTTTTTAACTGAGTAGGTGTTTTTGTCCGGTAAAAGTGAGTCTTTGGCTGCATTGACTACTTCTAACTCGGGCTGAGTGAAATCGTTATCTCGGCTCGGCGTTCCCGCTATAGCAAGTAAGTTAGCTGCTTAAATCTCCAAGCCTCGGTAAAAATTATAACTTGATATATAGTAAAATACTTCACATTAATACAATCATCACTCGTGTTTACATTCAGTTTTTACAGTTTTCGTTCATCTGTAGCAGCACGATGACAAAATGCGAAAAGAACGTTTCACTAAAGCTTCAGAAGCAGTCCTCTAACTACACTTTATTTTACAGTTTTCGTTCATCTGTAGCAGCACGATGACAAAATGCGAAAAGAACGTTTCACTAAAGCTTCAGAAGCAGTCCTCTAACTACACTTTATTTTACTGTTGTCGTTGTTGTTTTGCCAGATACACAATCATTTCGTAGTATAAGTTTTGATTTCTTTCAGGCCTGTTTATTCATAGTAACCCTGTAACTCGTGGTACGAAAAACCAGGAATACAGTACCAGTTTTGACCGATAAA
>NW_013666078.1:193762-212301 GCF_000517525.1 Limulus polyphemus | reverse complement strand
CAACTTGTCGGTACTAGGAAAACTAGAAAACCGACTTATCTTTTAATAGCTGATCCAACTTGTCGGTACTAGGAAAACTAGAAAACCGACTTATCTCTTTTAATAGCTGATCCAATTCATTGGTACTAGTAAAACTAGAAAACTGACCTATCTTTTAATAGCTGATCCAACTTGTCGGTACTAGGAAAACTAGAAAACCGACTTATCTCTTTTAATAGCTGATCCAATTCGCCGGTACTGTAAAACTAGAAAACTGACCTATCTTTTAATAGCTGATCGAACTTGTCGGTACTAGTAAAACTAGAAAACCGACTTATCTTTTAATAGCTGATCCAACTTATCGGTACTAAGAAAACTAGAAAACCGACCTATCTTTTAATAGCTGATCCAACTTGTCGGTACTAAGAAACCCAGAGCGTGTTTTCCTTTGAGAGAAATGCCCATAAATCATACCTTGAACTTCTTGATAATCGATGAAATTGCTTGGAGTTTACGATATATTTTTTAACATTCTGCTAATGTAGTGTGTTATGTAATGATGATTATTTGCTATGTCTTGGAGTGTCTGTGTTGAAGGTGGGCGCCTTGTGTCAAACGACTTACTCTACAAATACTAGATCATAACCACTTACATTGGGTTGGAGGCGTTCCAGTAGATATCATCCAGCCTGAGACACATAACATCCAGTGTGACAATATCCAGAAGGGTGAGGAGAAGAAATACTACAATCCATGGCATTGTCACGGTAACGCAGGATTCGTTCTAGACTATCGGAGAATGTGGGACAGTTGTACCATTCCTTCCTTCTTCAGCAACTCCAAGTAGACATGTTAAACAGTACGGTGTATAGTTCTTCTCTAAACGAGATCAGTACTACTTGTGATCCAAGAGTTCTGGAGGAGCCTCGCACACAGAAAGTGTATTTAGCCTCGACGCCAGACTCGAGTTGGACGCCACGTCAACCACCAATCAAAGTAAAGCTCACAGGCATCGAGTGGCAAGCTCGCTCCAAGCACGGGCGGCAGAACCTCTCAACTCTCTCCCCCCACACCACCCCGCCCCTCAACATTGGGAAACCCTCAAACCACGTGGATAGAAGTGCTACTAAAAAAGCTTTTCGAAAGAGAAATACAACTTGTGACGAAAGAAGCAAGCTTAAACAAATGGAAAATATTTTCATTATTCTCGTAGAAAAATGAATTAATATACATTTTACTGTAAGTTCTTTATAAGATGTTTAAGGATAAAAGTAAATAAGTTAGTCTCTGTTGCGTATTGTTAAATACGTTACGAGGTTTGTTAAGTTTCTGATTTTCACAAATCTATTTTCGAACGTTTGTCATTAAGTATTTGAAAACATACGAACAAATAACAAATACCGCTGACAACTTTGTAGTTAATTAAAAAAAAAACATAACAACTTAAAGTCGTTTCTCACATCGTGATTGTTAAAACTCTGGAAATAATTCTATTTCAATGGTCAATCTACACAGAAAATTCTACAAACTTCTCTAGCATAAGTAAGGCGATGACGTTCTAACTTTAAAGTCCGACTCTGAGTTTAAGACACGAAATTAGAACAGAACTGACTTAACAAATAAGTGATATTAACCTGAATGAACAGTAATGGTGTAAAATATTTTTTAAAGACGTCTTTTCAACAGGAACAGTGACAATAAACTTGAATCTATTGACAACGTTTACGATATTTATCATCACAAAACCGAACTTTTTTAGTTTCGAAGTGGGTATTACCTGGAAATTATAAACGTTAAAAGACGTTGAAGAATACATAATTAGATGCAGCTCCCATATTCACCCTCTTTTCACCATATTCGGTGAGGACAAGGATTTTTGAAATGCGTCTGTAGAAGAGATTAGCGAAGAAACCGTGGATTATAAAATTGACGTGAAAAATACAAAACATCTTAAAATCAGCATGGGCGTATCAGTATAAAAATTGAATACATGCTATCTTTATGTTTGCATTTGTATCGTCATCTTTTTCTTCTTTTCTGTAACGACCTTAATCCCAACTAGTTTGAGGTCGGTCGGTACATTTGTAAGCTAATCATTTTTACACCTGTGTGGCTGGGCTAGACTGCAACCATATATGACAAGCTGTACGAAGACGGGGATTCGAACTCGCGATCCTCAGACCACTAGACCATTCCATGCCCTCGTGTGTGCGTATGTGTCAATGGTCCAGTTCATTCAATATTTGACCACGTTGCTGTATTGAAAAACTGTAACCCTTAAAAGTTGAAAGCGATGACAAAAAAATTTTATGACTGAATGTAGAACTAAAGCTTTCAGCCAGATATATAACAACCAATATGTGTCTTTCTCGGCCTGAAGATCAAACCGCTATTCAGACATTTCTAAAGACAGGTTTGCTTCACGAGAATGTGTGGTATCTTTGTATGAACTAACAGGTATTTTTTTTTAATAACCGATTACCAAGAGCATTGATTTTTGCCACAAACAAAAATTAAGATAGCAAGAAAAAAATTAAATGTGACGTGATTAGTCCTGCTGTCGAGAATATTATCAAGTGAAAACAATTTTGATCCCGGTATTCCAAGTATTACAGACACGCTATGCAAGAACTGATCATTAAAAATAATAATTAAGGTCAGTGCAGTTCCAAGCCAGTTTGAGAACAATCAGCGTTGTTCACAAACAGTGAATATATATCGTATTATACAAGGGGTTCTGAAATGTGATTCCATATTTCTTTTGTTTTCCACTTGTCCAGGGTTACTGATGTGGGGTAGAAAACCCAATGACAAGTGGTAAATCCTACGATTTCACATCTAGTTAATGTGTCAACACTGTCTACATCAACTTTCATCAAACTCTTTCTTCAGAAGAGTAACAATTTCCTCTACAGTTTAACTACCACTAACGTCTGGGTGGAGGGTATTAAAACTGTATGGAAAACTAAAATGGCCTCAACAAACAAACATGCATCACACGATAGTTGATATACTGGGTAGAGTTTAATATGCTACATATAATCGCACTTCACAATTTGTTTTCAAAGAAGGAGTAGCTTTAGCTCTCTCTCTCTGGAACATAATACATTCCTATCTATAATCCATTCCTACCTATATTCCATTCCTCCCTATAATCCATTCCTACCTATAATCTATTCCTACCTATAATCCATTCCTACCTATATTCCATTCCTACCTATAATCCATTCCTACCTACAATCCATTCCTACCTATATTCCATTCCTACCTATATTCCATTCCTACCTATATTCCATTCCTACCTATAATCCATTCCTACTTATATTCCATTTCTACCTATATTCCATTTCTACCTACAATCCATTCCTACCTATAATCCATTCCTACCTACAATCCATTCCTACCTATAATCCATTCCTACTTATGTTCCATTTCTACCTATAATCCATTCCTACCTATATTTCATTCGTACCTATAACTCTTCTTCTTCTGCTCATGAATGAGAACTTAAGTTATTCATCCTGGTGTTTCAATACTGACGGTAAAGGTAAGAAATGGTTGTGGTAACTTAATAAGACAACTTGTTGCCATGACAACTAATGTGTTGAAGTGTTAGTAACACCTAGGGTATATATCAAAACGACAAAGACAGGAGAATCGATAAACTGTCTAAGATTCTTTACTTACTCCACTTTTTTTTTTTCGTTTTTATAATACAATAAGATTACTGTAGACATCGTGAAGTTTGTACATTATTTACTAAGTTACTGGCATTATTAACAGAAATAATTTTCTGGGTGCCTCGTAATCACGAGAGGTCTCGGAGAAAGAGTCTATATAATTAGGAAAAATATAATGAACCCATGATTCCCGGTAGCCAGTAAGGTGTAGATTTCCCATTGTCGTATTTAGGAATATCAGGATAAAGAAGATTAAACATGAGCAGGTGACGTTTTCCCCATGAATCACAAAATCACTGTCATTTCCCCTACAAATATAGGATAATTTACCCGTAGTGTGTAATTTCACTTCGTAGTGACTTAGCGACGCTGAACACGAAATTAAATTATAGATACACCAAAATCACCGTTAGGGCACCTACGTGTGTTTTATACGAAAGTAGAATTAAAATCGGGGAACAATAAAACTTGCAGCCTGGCTATTTAACTGTAATTATCACTAATGTTATGTTATTAACTAACCTATAGAATTGAGTTCTATGTTTATTTGCTGAGTCTCCGTGACTCTCTATACTTATGGTGTAGTTCGCGTGTGTAATTGACAAAGAGAGAGAGAGTTTTAAGATGAAATTACTTATACTTTGGAATATTTAGTATTTTACTGTTACGTTTGTGTGTGTGTGTGTGTGTGTGTGTTTAAGGGGGGCCTTGCGTGGCCTGTATGTTAGAGCAGCCGACTCGCAATCTGTGGGTCGTGTGGTCGAATACCACCACCGACATTGCTGGCTCTTTCAGCTGTGAAAGCGTTATGAGGTAATGGTCAATCACACTATTCGTTGGTAAAGAATAGCCCGGGAGTTGGCGGTGAGTGGTGCGCTGACTAGCTAGCTGCCTTCCCTCTAGTCTATTACTTCAAAATTGGGGAATGTTTTTGCCTTAGCCTAATCAAATTAATTTGTCAACATTAGAGATAAAGAGAACGCATTCTTATTAATTAATTCACTCCTAGCTACAAAGTGGAGAATAAGAATGGAGAAAGATGCAAACTTGTAATGTAAAGAACAGAGTGTTATCAACTATACTGTTAAAGATAATCTACCAATACACAAGAACAGAGTGTTATCAACTATACTGTTAAAGATAATCTACCAATACACAAGAACAGAGTGTTATCAACTATACTGTTAAAGATAATCTACCAAAACACAAGAACAGGGTGTCATCAACTCTACTGTTAAAGATAATCTACCAATACACAAGAACAGAGTGTTATCAACTATACTGTTAAAGATAATCTACCAATACACAAGAACAGAGTGTTATCAACTATACTGTTAAAGATAATCTACCAATACACAAGAACAGAGTGTTATCAACTATACTGTTAAAGATAATCTAACAAAACACAAGAACAGAGTGTTATCAACTATACTGTTAAAGATAATCTACCAATACACAAGAACAGAGTGTTATCAACTATACTGTTAAAGATAATCTAACAAAACACAAGAACAGGGTGTCATCAACTCTACTGTTAAAGATAATCTACCAAAACACAAAAACAAGGTGTCATCAACTCTACTGTTAAAGATAATCTACCAAAACACAAGACCAGGGTGTCATCAACTCTACTGTTAAAGATAATCTACCAATACACAAGAACAGAGTGTTATCAAGTGTACTGTTGAAGATAAACTACCAAAACACAGGAACAGAGTACTATTATACCAATATTATGAGACCTTGTATTAAAACACTCAAAATTTAAGATAACACTTGTATGAAAAGAGACACGAGTGGTAAGGTTTTACGCTTCACTAACGGCAATACACTTCAATTATTATTTCTCGATTTGTGTGTGTGAATTTCCCAATTTCATTTCTGATCCAAAACTGACAGAGACTTCTTTCACTTGTAATACAACAAAATACCCGGATTTAACTAACATATTCTGTTAATTCATTGTACCAGTTACAATAATGAAGCACTTTACGTGACATCCGGCAACATATGTTACGCGGCAAATTTGGTAGAAAATTCTGGTGGGCACTGGGAGAGGTATAAACTAGTGCTCCCGCTTATACTTGCTTTTAATAAAATACCATACAATTTGATAAGTTGAATTTATTAGGGATAAAAAGATAAGGAAATTAAAATGAAAATATATATTACTTTTCAAAAACTGGTATATTATTATTTTTTTATTATACAGTTCATATTTTATTATTTATTATTACACTCGCAACGAGCGGTGAGCCCTGGGCAACAGCCCCTTTTACCCATTTAATTAAACGGCCCTGAGAAAATTCAACCATTAGTTAAATAAAAAGAACTGATTATTCGATTGTAGATGTTCGAATATTAAGAAACTGGTTGATCTGAATTAAGGACACCGGAATGGTTGTCATAAATGTCTTGCTTTAAAATGCTTATTAAGAGCTTAGATTGAAGAGACATCTTCGCTGGGCTTCTCGAGCTTAATATCTAAAAAATCTATAATTTGATGGAGATACAATAAAAAAAGCATTACAACTTAAATCAAAACAACGATCTGCGCAGGCACAGGTTATACCGAGTTTTAACCACTTGCGTTAACAGGAGAGCATGCTGGAATTACATTGAAATCTGTTTATTTAAACTAAAAAGGCTTCATCTAATCAAAATGCTGATCTCATTTTGACTTTATGTCTGAAACACGTGTATATTAATGAATTGTTCACTGCAGCATTACAAACGAGAGCTTTTATTATGTCTCGTAATGTATGTAACTTATTAAACGTTCTTTAATAATGATTTTAAAACTTTGTGTATGGTGTAAGATAATGAATTTTCTGTCATAATTGTTTTAAATTTCTGCTGGTTTTGTATAAAGGTAAAATAATTTAATTATATCTAACAGTCGTTTTATCAGATAGATTGATGTTATATTTTGGTCAATTTCCGAACAATTACAAGATGATTTATTTGTATTTAAACATATTATCAATTTTACACTTTGTTAACGCCACGCTTGAGCCGTAAAAACAAAAACGCACGTCAAAGTTTAAAAAGGTTCCTCTGTACAATTTCAGTTGAGTTCTGTTATTCTCTTCTGTTATAAAAACGATAATTTATTTCTGCAATCCTCTTCTGTTAAAAAAACGATGATCTATTTCTGTTATTCTCTACTTTTGAAATAACAAGAAATCATTTCTGTTTTCCTTTACTGTTGAAATAACAAGAATTAATTTCTATTATCCTCTACTGTTGAAATAAGCAAGAATTAATTTCTGTTATCTTCTACTGTTGAAATAACAATAATTTAATTATGTTATCCTCTACTGTTGAAATAACAAGAATTTATTTCTGTTTTCCTTTACTGTTGAAATAACAAGAATTTGTTTCTGTTATCCTCTACTATTGAAATAACAATAATTTATTTCTGTTTTCCTTTACTGTTGAAATAAAGATAATTTATTTCTGTTATCTTCTACTGTTGAAATAACAAGAATTTATTTTTATCATCATCTACTGATGAAATAACAAAAAATTATTTCTGTTATCCTCTATTGTTGAAATAACAAGAATTTATTTCTATTATCATCTACTGATGAAGTAATAAAAATAATATTTCTGTTATCCTCTACTGTTGAAATAACAAGAATTTAGTTTTGTTATCTTGTTGCCGACTGCAAGTTTTATACAAAAGCATTTATGATATTTGTATTTCATATAAGTTAATTATAATCCATTAACTTAAGAACGTTTAAGTGAAACAACATTAATGTCTACACGTTGGTGTATATGGACTAGTTTAAGTCAACAACGTACACAATACGTACAAATTTGGAGCAGAAATTTGGGAAGATGTCAAGAGCTTCTCTAAAAGCAAACAAATCAAAAGCTTCTTTTGAGTTTTGAGTTTGCCACAAGTTCGCTTGTTTTCCCTTCTTTGTTTTACAGGCGTCATAAAAGATGTCGCTCGACGTTTGCAAATTCAATTAACGTACTGCGCAAGAACCGTTGGAATTATCTCGCGTTACAGTTTTATCTCTTACACCACAGGGCGGGGCTAGTGTCCCAGGAGACTTTAATATGAATAAAGATACACTTTATAATCACGCAGCGTGATGAGAGTGAACGTTTTAAAATAGCTAACAGAAACCAATCTAGCAAATGAGAAAGACTCCATTGAACGATGAAATCTGTTTGTTTACATTAGTATGTATAAACAGCGATTCACTGAATACAAACACGCGGTACTTATCTATTAACATATGCTTTGAGTTAAGTATGCATTTCATTAGTCACAGAAATACAGGTTAACGTGACTATGAAACTGAGTAGTCTTTGGCTTGGTTAGCTTAAGTATACGAAATAAGACACGGGATGAACAGTTAAATTATGTTTAGCATTTTCGTGCACAGCTACAAAAGGCTACTTGACCTGCGTTAGCAGCCTCTAATTTTGGGCTGACAGATTAGAGGGAAGGTAGCTAGTCAACAGCACCTACCACCAACTCTTGAGCTACTCTAATCGTACAGTGGGATTTGACAGGCCCCAATGTGCGGAGCTCGATTTAGCGGCAACGGGACGCGAACTGTGGACCCTCATATTCACATTTCTACACGCTAACCACTAGCTCACGCTCGGTTCGGAGTTAAATATTGAACAGGGAATACGTTTTTAAGCAAGGAATTTTTCTTAACCCCCCCCCCCCAAAAAAAAAACACGTATATTTTAACATATGTACAAATCAGCTACGCTGTCTTTCTCAGAACCGAAAATAGATGAGAGATCAAATTTATTGTTTATTGCCTTAACAGTATTGCGGGGGTAAAAAACCAGATGCTGGAGATACTAACTGATTTGTTCTCGGTTGACGGATCATCTATAATACAAATGATCGGTAAAGAAGGAACCAGAACGATGAAAACAAGCCTCGCTTTTACATTAATTGATGGGGATGATTAACGACGAGAGGGGTCAAGTCGCATGGGAGTTTCGCTAAATAAAAGAACCGTACAAGCCTGCTTCTAATTCGTAATAACAGTAAATCTCGGAGATCGCTGCGAAACGTCGTCTCTTGTCCTGCATAGCCAACCCCATAATGAGCCTGTGTTTCTTGGCCGTTCGGCTTATACCTAGATCACCAATCATTTTCAAGCTAATGTTACGCAATACGCTTTCATGGCACCTGTTTCGTTTGCCGTACTTTGCACCACGTACCGTACTTTCTACTACGCACCGCATTTTACACTGCGCACTGATATTCGCAAATAATCAGTGTGTTCTTGCGATGAATAAAAAACAAGCTTGTTTTCAAGATATCATTTATTCACAAGAAGCTGGCCACCCACAGAAAACAAAAACAGACACATCAAGTCTAGTTAGCTCTAGTTTCCTAGTAAAATTAGCACGGGGGAGGGATACAAGTTTTAACCCTCTTCTAAACACATGTTTTTAGTAAAGATTTTATAAAGAAATGTTGGTAAACAATGAGAGTAACAGAGTGTTCTCTAACAGCAGCCTTTAGTTAGTTAATCAGCAGGAAGTGAAAAATACCAGTGCACACTGTTACAACAATTTAGGTAGAATACTTTGTTAATAACCCTGAATTACTTGAGTAGCTGGAGGTTAAGACATAATTTTACACTGTTACATCAGACCAGGTAGAATATTTTGTTAAAAACCCTGAATTACTTGAGTAACTGGAGGTTAAGACATAATTGTACACTGTTACAACAGTTTAGGTAGAATATTTTGTTAAAAACCCTGAATTACTTGAGTAGCTGGAGGTTAAGACATAATTTTACACTGTTACATCAGACCAGGTAGAATATTTTGTTAAAAACCCTGAATTACTTGAGTAACTGGAGGTTAAGACATAATTTTACACTGTTACAACAGTTTAGGTAGAATATTTTGTTAAAAACCCTGAATTACTTGAGTAACTGGAGGTTAAAACATAATTGTATACTGTTACAACATTTTAGGTAGAGTAGTTTGTTAAAAACCCTGAATTACTTGAGTAGCTGGAGGTTAAGACATAATTTTACACTGTTACAACAGTTTAGGTAGAATACTTTGTTAAAAACCCTGAATTACTTGAGTAACTGGAGGTTAAGACATAATTGTACACTGTTACAACATTTTAGGTAGAGTAGTTTGTTAAAAACCCTGAATTACTTGAGTAACTGGAGGTTAAGACATAATTGTACACTGTTACATCAGACCAGGTAGAATGCTTTGTTAACCCTGAATTACCTGAGTAACTGGAGGTTAAGACATAATTGTACACTGTTACAACATTTTAGGTAGAGTAGTTTGTTAATAACCCTGAATTACTAGAGTAGCTGAAGGTTAAATATCAGTGATTGTTTTCAACAAATGACTTACAATTCTCTGATAACTGCGTGTCGTTCTAATACACATAAATACTTAAAAGTTTTTGATTACACTAACTTTGGATTTCTCATCATATTTCTTAAGTGACCGTAAACATTTATTAACTTCGATTCTATTAAAAATATAAAAAGGATTAGAACAAAAAAAGTTAATTATCAACTTCTTTATATTACATACTGAAGGAAGAAGTACAAACAAACTTTACCACACAGTAATTTATTATAAAAAAAAAGCAAACGCCTCAAAAAGAGAGAGAGAGAGAGAGATTTATATTTTAAAGGTAACTTACGACCAATTCAAAAAAGAAAAAAAAAAAACTTTAACAAGCTGACGGCTGGTCCTGTTGTGCTTAGTCATTCTGATATATCACCCATGCAGAGTAGTACTCGATTCCTTCATCTGAGCTTCCTTACTTTCTAAAGCTTGAGAGAGTTCTTCCTGAACTTAATGACGCGATAGAATCATTTACAAAGTCGAGTCTAACGTTGAGCTCCCTTGGTCCTTTTTAGAAACCAAAAAATCACCTATATTTTTTTATCTACCTCGAGGTAGAGACCTGAATGTTCTGTCAAAATATCCTCATTGGGAGAATAATTTCTAGAAGTCGTTATTCACGATTGTATACAAATACACAAAAGCCTTATACGATTCTTTTTATATCAGTAGAAAATTATTGAAACTTCTTAACAGTTTGATCATAAGAAAATAATTTACCGTGAAAGAAAAAAGAAACTATTTTGAACTAAGAAAATATTTGTGTGCGTGTGTGTGTGTGCTAGAAAAAACCCAACAAAGTTTGTTATTACAAAGTTCTTGAAAAGAAAATTATAGAACCAGAGGAAGTGGATTTAGAAACCGAACGTGTGAACAAAAACATATCTTTAAGGCTTACTGTTGCGTAGGGTTTGGTTATGGTTATATTTCAGGTGTAATAGTCTGTCCCCTAGATTATATCTACAGAAATAACAATAATCCCTGAAGTAACAGTTATATCCTTGCTTATACCTCCCCCTCTCCAAAATGGCAGTTATCCTTTTATATTTTATCCTCTGAACTAATAGCTGTATAGTAATTTATATACCCAGTAATAATATATGTCCCTTGATATAAATCTTCTGAAATAATAGTTATATATTGAATTACATTCTCTGAAATAATAGTTTAAAACTAGATTATGATCTCTGATGTAATATTTATCCTATAGGTTATATCTAATGATATAATAACTATACCACAGACCCCAGAAATAATAGTTATGTAATAAAAACTGCAAGACCCTAATCTAATGTAGAATCATGTCGAAACCGTAAATATTACAACAACTGCAAGACCTTCACCTTATGTAGAACCATGATGAAACCGTAAATTTTACGAAAAGTGCAAGACCCTCACCTAATGTAGAACCATGCTGAAACCGTAAATATTACGAAAAGTGCAAGACCCTCACCTAATGTAGAACCATGTTGAAATGCAAGACCTTCACCTAATGTAGAACCATGCTGAAACCGTAAATATTACAATAACCGCAAGACCTTCACCTAATGTTGGTCCATGTTGAAACCGTAAATATTACAATAACTGCAAGACCTTCACCTAATGTAGAACCATGCTGAAACCGTAAATATTACAATAACCGCAAGACCTTCACCTAATGTTGGTCCATGTATGCAAACTTAAAAGGCAGAACATTCTCTATACCTTTGTTCTACTATATTTGTTGAAAAATAGGAAAATAATTAGATTGCAGAAAACCTACTAGGCGACAAAGAAAAACAACAACATAAAACAAAGAACAAAAAACCAACAGAATAAATAAAAACAATCTGAATAAAGGAGAACACAAAATAAAGAAATAACCAACATAGAATCGATCACTGATTTCACCATAAGAAGTGACTATGCGCGTTTGAATGAGTGAATATATATAACGATTTCCATTTCGAGCCAAAGACATGCTCTACAATTCTACGTGAAAACCTTAATCAATATTGGGTAGAAAAAAAGACTATTTTGAAGATCAAGATGAGAAGATTAGTGGAAATCCATTCTCAGCTACATGGAGTTTTGGATCCTGATGACATCTTAAATCTAACTATGTGGCTATTGTGATCTGTTACAATTGATAGTAACATAGGCCTGAGAATAAGGCGTTATCACTGATCACCGGGTATTTAATATACTTGGTAAACCGTTGTGAACTTTGTATACATGTGAACTTAATATACCTGGTAAACCGTTGTGAACTTTGTATACACGTGAACTTAATATACCTGGTAAACCGTTGTGAACTTTGTATACACGTGAACTTAATATACCTGGTAAACCGTTGTGAACTTTGTATACATGTGAACTTAATATACCTGGTAAACCGTTGTGAACTTTGTATACACGTGAACTTAATATACCTGGTAAACCGTTGTGAACTTTGTATACATGTGAACTTAATATACCTGGTAAACCGTTGTGAACTTTGTATACACGTGAACTTAGTATACCTGGTAAACCGTTGTGAACTTTTTATACACGTGAACTTAATATACCTGGTAAACCGTTATGTAAAACTTGTATACCTGTGAACTGGTGCACCCCTAAATATTTTAGATGGCTGTATTTTATATAAGAACTGTAGCTAGATACTGATACATAGGTACGTATACATATGTTGATTGTGTTTATGATTTATTCTTACCACTTCGAACATCTACAGAAATTACACATCGTCAGCATCTGAGGGGGTCTGTGGGACACAGACCCCCTGCGTCTGGAATTGCCTACCAGGGTAACTTCAGACTTCAAAGCACCCCTAGGTAATAATATCTTCATATACCTCTGATATACCTGGTAAACCATTGAGAACTCTCGTTATTTATCAACTGATCAAAGTTTGATTTGAAATTGTAACTGTTGTGACTCGTTACATATTATGATTATTTTAGACTAACACTGTGACGTTATCACTAATTACTGTGTAATATATATATATTAATATAAATATATACTTATATATACATTTATGACTACATTATTCTCCACCAGGTTTTGTAACCCTGGTCTGACTTTATGATACATCACTCTCCAACAGATATTTTAACCCTCGTCTGCCTTTATGACTACATCACACTCCACCAGGTGTTGTGATCTGACTTTATGACTAAATCACTCTCTACCAGGTATTGTAACCCTGGTCTGACTTTAAGATATACATCTCTCGTCATCAGGCATGGTAACATTATTCTGACTTTGTAACTTAATCTCCGTTACAGATTACATTAACTTTTGCCTGACACTGTGTCTACATCTCTAGTCAGTAGGTAGGATAATTTTGGTTGACTTTATGACTTAATCTTCGTTATAAATTACCATAATTTTAGTTTGACTTTGTGACTTAATCTTCGTTATAAATTACCATAATTTTAGTTTGACTTTGTGACTTAATCTTCGTTATAAATTACCATAATTTTAGTTTGACTTTGTGACTTAATATTCGTTATAAATTGCCATAATTTTAGTTTGACATTGTGACTACGTCACTAGTCACTAAGTAGGTGCAATTTTAGTTTGACTTAATCTTCGTTATAAATTACCATAATTTTAGTTTGACTTTGTGACTTAATATTCGTTATAAATTACCATAATTTTAGTTTGACTTTATGACTTAATCTTCGTTATAAATTACCATACTTTTAGTTTGACTTTGTGACTTAATCTTCGTTATAAATTACCATAATTTTAGTTTGACTTTGTGACTTAATCTTCGTTATAAATTGCCATAATTTTAGTTTGACATTGTGACTACGTCACTAGTCACTAAGTAGGTGCAATTTTAGTTTGTCTTTGTGACTTAATCTTCGTTACAAATTATTAATATCAACTTCCGATCAGTTCAAACTACCTACATAGAACAAAATAAAAATCATGGCGGTAATAAATAGAGGTAATTAAATATACTTTTACTGCTTCTTTAAGTATAGAGATAAAAATACATCGAACCTTTGAAACTCATAATAAACGTGAATTCGTAAATTAAATTAAGTAGATTAACAAATGTTTTCTAAACGTTCTTTAACTTTAAGGTTTATTTTGTGTCGATGCAAACTGTCGACTCCAACATCGATACCAAATAAACCTTAAAGTTAAACTAAGAGCACAAAATGCTTGTCAAACTATTTAATTTAATTATAATATATTGCTTCCTCAGTTTGGTACCCTCATTATTGGTGATAGTTATGATGGTAAACCCAATAATACCTCATGAAGTTCGCAAAAGCTTAATATATTTATGTTAGTCTTAAATAAATATGCTGAGGTAACAATGCAAAATAATTTCTATAATAAAATATGACCAATAGGTATGATGTCTGTGGTCTCATATTGTGTTTGTCTAACTGACCAACAGGTACGATGTCTGTGGTCTCATATTGTGTTTGTCTAACTGACCAACAGGTATGATGTCTGTGGTCTCATATTGTGTTTGTCTAACTTACAAACAGGTATGATGTTTGTGGTCTCATATTGTGTTTGTCTAACTGACCAACAGGTATGATGTCTGTGGTCTCATATTGTGTTTGTCTAACTTACAAACAGGTATGATGTCTGTGGTCTCATATTGTGTTTGTCTAACTGACCAATAGGTGTGATGTCTGTGGTCTCATATTGTGTTTGTCTAACTGACCAACAGGTGTGATGCTGTGTTATCATATTGTGTTTGTCTTACTGACTAACAGGTATGATGGCTGAAGTATCATATTGTGTTTGTCTAACTTACAAACAGGCATGACAACTATGGTCTCATATTGTGTTTGTCTAACTGACCAACAGGTGTGATGGCTGTGGTCTCATATTGTGTTTGTCTAACTGACCAACAGGTATGATGTCTGTGGTCTCATATTGTGTTTGTCTAACTGACCAACAGGTATGATGTCTGTGGTCTCATATTGTGTTTGTCTAACTGACCAACAGGTATGATGTATGTGGTCTCATATTGTGTTTGTCTAACTTACAAACAGGTATGATGTCTGTGGTCTCATATTGTGTTTGTCTAACTGACCAATAGGTGTGACATCTGTGGTCTCATATTGTGTTTGTCTAACTGACCAACAGATATGATGTCTGTGGTCTCATATTGTGTTTGTCTAGCTTACAAACAGGTATGATGTCTGTGGCCTCATATTGTGTTTGTCTAACAGACCAATAGGTGTGATGTCTGTGGTCTCATATTGTGTTTGTCTAACTTACAAACAGGTATGATGTTTGTGGTCTCATATTGTGTTTGTCTAACTGACCAATAGGTGTGATGGCTGTGGTCTCATATTGTGTTTGTCTAACTGACCAACAGGTGTGATGGCTGTGGTCTCATATTGTGTTTGTCTAACTGACCAGCAGGTATGATGCTGTGGTATCATATTGTGTTTGTCTAACTGACCAACAAATGTGATGCTGTGGTTTCGTATTGTATTTGTCTAACTGACCAACAGGTATGATGGCTGTGGTTTCTTATTACGTTTGCGTTCATTCTTTACGAGGTATAGTAATTCTGATCTGACCTTGGGGCTTCATCAGGGTGTTATAATTGTGTTTGGGTATTGAGATTAGGTTACTAGTCACCAGGTGGGATAACTTTGGTGTAAAGTTTGAATGCGTCATGCATTACCATATACACTAACTTTGATCACTCTTTGTGTAGAATGATAACTTTAGTGTGATGTTGTGGTTACATTAAAAATGGTAGTTGGATTGTTAGCTACAGAAAAGACGACAATAAATATCAAATATATTGGTTTAGTACTGTTATACCGGTTCCTGGTATTTTGGTTTAGTACTGGTATATTGGTTCCTGGCATATTGGTCTAGTAGTGGAATACTGGTTCAGTAATGGTATATTGGTTTATTACTGGTATAGTGGTTCAGTATTGGTATACTGGTTCCTGGTATATTGGTTTAGTACTGGTATACTGGTTCCTGGTATATTGGTTTAGTACTGGTATAGTGGTTCAGTACTGGCATATTGGTTTAGTAGTGGTATACTGGTTCAGTACTGGTATACTAGTTCCTGGTATATTGGTTTAGTACTGGTATAGTGGTTCAGTATTGGTATACTGGTTCCTGGTATATTGGTTTAGTACTGGTATAGTGGTTCAGTATTGGTATAATGGTTCCTGGTATATTGGTTTAGTACTGGTATAGTGGTTCAGTATTGGTATAATGGTTCCTGGTATATTGGTTTAGTACTGGTATACTGGTTCCTGGTATATTGGTTTAGTACTGGTAAAGTGGTTCAGTACTGGTATACTGGTTCCTGGTATATTGGTTTAGTACTGGTATAGTGGTTCAGTATTGGTATATTTGTTTAGTACTGGTATAGTGGTTCAGTACTGGTATACTGGTTCCTGGCATATTGGTTTAGTAGTGGTATACTGGTTCAGTACTGGTATACTAGATCCTGGTATATTGGTTTAGTACTGGTATAGTGGTTCAGTACTGGTATATTTGTTTAGTACTGGTATCGTGGTTCAGTACTGGTATATTGGTTTAGTACTGGTATAGTGGTTCAGTATTGGTATACTGGTTCCTGGTATATTTGTTTAGTACTGGTATAGTGGTTCAGTACTGGTATACTGGTTTAGTACTAGTATAGTGGTTCAGTACTGGTATACCGGTTCCTGGTACATTGGTTTAGTACTGGTATACTGGTTCCTGGTATATTAGTTCCTGGTATATTGTTTTAGTACTTGCATATTGGTTCAGTACTGGTATATAGGTTTAGTACTGGTATAGTGGTTCAGTACTGGTATACTAGTTCCTGTTATATTGGTTTAGTAGTGGTATACTGGTTCCTGGCACATTGGTTCATTATTGATATACTAGTTCCTGGTGTATTGGTTTAGTACTGGTATACTGATCTAGTAATGGTGTACTGGTTATACTGGTTCAGTACTGGTATACTGATCTAGTAATGGTGTACTGGTTATACTGGTTTAGTACTGGTATACTGGTTCGGTACGGATACACTGGTTTAGTACTGGTATTCTGTTTTACAACTGGTATATTGGTCTAGTACTGGTGTACTAGTTAAATACTGCTAAACTGTTTTAGTACTGGTATACCGGTTTATTAGTGGTATACTGGTTTAGCACTGGTATACTGATTTAATACTGTTCTGGTTTAGTACTGGTATTCTTGTTCACTTCTGGTATATAGGTTTAATTAGTACTGATATACTGGTCCAGTACTGTTATACTGTTTTAGTATTGGTATATTGGTTCATTACTGGTGTACTGGTTTGGTACTGGTATACTGGTTTAATAGTTCAGTACTGATATATTGGTTTAATAAAGATGTAACGGTTTAGCACTGATATATTGGTTTAGTACTGGCTTAATGGTTTAATACACGTATAATGGTTTACTACTGGTGTACTGGTTCAGTATTGATATATTGGTATACTGGTTTAGTACTGATATCCTGTTTTAGTCTAAGAATTTTTGGTGCACGTGAATATGGAATGTTTTTGTCTTTTTTTAAAGATGCAGTCACGTGATGGGAACTAGCGGAAAGAAACTAGGATCATCAATTCTACGTGTAGGCTCAAAAATACTTAGCGTTTATTCTTGCTCTGTTCTAGAAGCTCCGTGAAAGCTATACCATTTATTCCTTTGGCAAGTTTTCACTGTTTTAAAAGAATTCAGTATATTCACGCGTGGCCGTATGGGGGAGGGGCTGCACTCAAAAAAGTAATGGCTAGAATGGGCGGGAATACAATTAGATGCGATCTTCGCACTTCCGATCTATCCTCTTTGCGTGATTACGGGCCCCAGTAAGAAGAAGAAGGAAAAAAATGAAGGGAATGAAAAAGAACAGCAGGCGGTTAAGAGCTTTGCTAACGACCTCTAACGTTGAGTATATATATATATATATATATACTTCGCCACAATTTGACTTCAGTTTTACCCGGACAACAAGTCCTATTTCTGGGTTGGAAAGGCCAATAGTAAAGTATCAACAAAAGCGACAAACTCAATGCCCCCCCCCCCCATCCGTCTTTTTTCTACAGTAGAACGACTTTTCTCATGTGATGTGGATAAGTGAATGTTTTAGTTCGGTGTTTTGTTATTGCATTAAGCAGACCCGTATGCTTGATTTATAACTATACGTCTTCAATGTTGACCAGTTCTGTATTTTAAAGTTATCGATTACTGCGGTTCGGCCAAATAATTCGATTCTGATCGCGCTCTCTTACCACTTTGATGAGTTATGATCTGTATGATTACCCTGTGTTATTCATTATAAGAACACTCAGAGAGTCTATATCTATGTTAACATTATAATATTAGGTCGTCAAGAAAGCAATGTCGCGTTTGGGAACACTTTCATTAACTACCCCCCCCCAAAAAAAAAATAAAACATACATCACGTATAATAGTTAAACGAACCGCCTAAACGTCAAGTTAGTGTAGCCTATATAATGTATAAAGTCTAGTATCCTCTAATCCCTTA
>NW_013666078.1:190896-193178 GCF_000517525.1 Limulus polyphemus | reverse complement strand
TAGGACATCAACATGTTTTTTGCTTCAAAACCAATTTATTTATTTAATCAAGGCATTAACCACCTGAATGTAAAATTGAAAAGCATCATCGATAAGAATGCAGACTATTTCATTTAATAAATATTTGGTTTTGATATATAAATTGTTAGGGTTTTTTTTTCATCTAAAAAGTGACATTAATTTCTTGACGACCTAATATATATAAACGTTTTGCAAGAGACGTAGTTATTAATCCCGATTCTTCAGTTACGTACATTCAAACATTTCTGAAACGACGAGTTCATTAAACCAAGTAACTTTAATGTTCGAGTAAATAAAGACCTAGATCTTTTTGTATTCACATACAGAAGTAATATATTAGTTCTAATACATACTTATTTAAGATACACGTGGACTTGCACTGGAGTAACATAGCTAAAAAACTTATGATTTAGCTTTAATATACAATTATGTACAGCAGTCCATTACTGTGCATAAAACATAATTTATAAAACACATTACAACAATTCAAATATACATTTCTAAAATCGGGAAGTTTCTAACTGTTGATTTTGATTAATATATTTCTTTCTTTTGAAGATTGTTTGTTTCTTTTTAAGCGCAAATCTACATAGTGGGATAACTTTTCTCTACCCACGAGGGTATCGAAACCCGATTTTTAGCGTCATAAGTCCTCTCACCTGCCAATAAATTGGTATAAAGCTATTCCATTGTTTGTTTCGCCTTTTCAGCCGTGGCGGCGTTATAATGTGACGGTCAATCCCACTATTCGTTGGTAAAAGAGTAGCCCAAGAATTGGCGATGGGTTGTGATGACTAGCTGCCTTCCATCTAGTCTTACACTGCTAAATTAGCGACGGCTAGCGCAGATAGCCCTCGTGTAGCTTTGCGCAGATTGCGAGTCAAACGCCCTAACCATGCCATACCAGGCCTATTTTGACAGTAAGGAGGTCGATGGAAATCTTACAATCATGCACAAAATCCCAACATGAACATGCTTTAGGCTGTATGGGCTTGCGTAAAAGACTGAGAAGAAATAAAACCCCCAAAACACAGGACATTTAGAATAACGTTTCATAATCGTAAATTAATAAACTGTAAAACAGCATGAGAATAAGACATACAAAATCCTAGTACATTGTATTACACTTGTCTTTACCTTTTTTTGTTAATAAGTTCATAATAACTTCATAAAACAGTTGTCATAAATTATCAAAGGCCCGGGGCTAGAGTCCCCCTAAAAAAAACTAATAATAGTCCTAATATTTAAACGAATGAAATAAATGATAATGCACGGTAAAATAAATTTGTTAACTCCTTCGTTCTGGGCGTCCTTTACTGCGCATGTTACGAGGTTTTTTAGGAAGTTACATTCAAAATTTAATTAAACCACTTTTTATTCATGTTATACCAATTAGTATAGCATAAACTCGTAGCTAATAATCCATATTTAAAGTAGGAGAATACACCAGAATTCACCTAGTATTCAAAAGCTTCCATGGTCCTGAGGCGGGCCCTGGACCCCGGCCAAGTAAATGGGCCTCTGGCACATCACCTCGTTTCGCTCGGCGAACCCCCCTCTTCAGTTTGAAATTGTTTCCGGGGGCTCTGATTATTCATTGCTTGTATGTGTGTGTTTTCTTATAGTAAAGTCACTTTGGTCTATCCGATGTTATGTCCGGAGTTATGTCCACCGAGTTGAACCGACCCCCCTGATTTTAGCATTGTCAATCCGATGACTTAATGCTGTCCCACGGGGGGTGGGGGGTGGGGACTTATTGTTTTTGACTCCTGTATCAGTATGCTTGAGTTTCCATAATTATTTTCCTCATAAATCTCATTAACTTCAAACAAAAAACTCAAATATTTTAATCTTTATATTAGATTCCTTTACAGCGTAAATTATGTTGCATGAAAATGCCCAAGTAACTTTGAGGCATAATAAATACTAGCTATTCCACTAATGGATTGGTTATTTCGATAAATTTAGTAAAGTAAACAGGCTGACAGGAAAGGTAGAGGAAGATAAATAAACAAGTATATATATGCAAACAAGTAATTAATTTTTCATTTCTTTCTAATTACAACCACGATTGTTACGAATTATTCCTAACGTAGTATAGTAAACTATTATTATTCTTTACCGCTCTGGATCTAAACTTCCTTGCCAATCGTAAAATCAAACACGTTTAATATTCAGAGAGAGAGTTTGTTTGTTTTGGAATTTCGCGCAAAGCTACACGAGGGCTATCTGCGCCAGCCGTCCCTAATTTAGCAGCGTAA
>NW_013666078.1:183972-189955 GCF_000517525.1 Limulus polyphemus | reverse complement strand
ATGTTTGGTGGGATGCGGATTCGAACCCGCGACCCTCAGATTGTGAGTCGAGCGCCTTATCCACCATTAATATTCAGAGTTGTTTGCCACGAGACACGAGGATCTTTGGTAATCTCGATGAGCGAGTCGAACATTTCATATACAATTATTCTGTATCTGATTCGATTTCTTTCGTTGCGTAGATACATTTCCCTAATTCTTAATGAAAGTGCTTACTGAAAGTATTTTTTTGAAATCCAAAGACCCTTCATGTAATACAACTAAATACCTAATACACTGTCTTTTCTGTAAAGCAAGGTTTATTATACAAATATAAAATAACGCTAGATGGCAGCACATACTACTCTCGGTTTATGCAGATAACTAAAATGTTTTTATGAATGAAGTAACTAAGACTTCATTCTTTCGCGACTAGCAATTTAAATAACTTATTTAATAAATTAATTGTCGAGAAACATCGTTAGTCTCTTACTAAATAGTTCTTGTTGTTTTCTTAGGGTAAAGCTACACAATGGACTGACTATCTGTATCCTGTCCACCGCAGGGAATCGAGCCCTAGATTTTAATGCTCTATGCCCCTAAATTCACCGTTGACCCATCGGAGAACTGCTAAATAGTCCTATTTATTATGCCCAAATTTTACTTGGGCATTCTTATGCAACATAATTTACACTGTGAAGAAATATAATATAAAGATTAAAACTTTATGGTTTGTTTGTGCCCGCCACAGGTATCGAAACCCGGTCTTCAGCGTTATAAGTCTTGAAACTTGCCTCTTTGCAACTGGGGGCAGAATTTGTTTTTTTATTGTGTTACAAAGTTTGTCAAATCAAACAAGTTATTTTTGTTTTCGTAACAAATGCTTGATATTTTGTTTAGAATTATCAAACACAAAGTCCGTCCCTAATTTTGAACTGACAGACTAGAAGGAAGTTAGCTAGTCGACGGCACCTACCGCCAACTCTTTGGCCATTCTCGTTTGAATGAATAGTGGAATTTGAATGTCACTCTTACAGCGCCTTCCTGCCCCCAAACAGTGGAGCGCGTTTCTGCGGCAACAGAATGCAAACTGTGAACCAGTAGGCCACGTCTGGCCCATATAAGAAATACATTAATCAGATAGTATTATTCCGACCAAATATTATACTAACCACATCGTCCTATTTTTGGGGGTTTTTCGCTTAATTAACAGACTGAAGGATGTTTCGAGAAATCCTTTTTGTGAAAGCAAAAAGACGCAAGATAAAAAACATAGGCAAGTCATATAAAAACCCAAAACACGTAAAACCTTAAAATATAAACATGCGTATTGTAAATGTGAATGTTTGAAAGACGTTGTATACATGTGTGCTCTCTTTACCCGATTAAATTTCATTTTCTTTCCACTTGGGCCCTCCAGTGGATCAGCCATAAGTCTGCAGGCTTATAAAGTTAAAAATCGGTTTTCGATACCCGTGGTGGGCTCAGCAAAGATAGCCCATTGTGTAGCTTTGTGCTTAATAAACTTTCCACTGAGGTAACAAACAAAACATTATAGACAGACTGCATAAACTCTCAATACGAAACGTCGTTTCGCAACGTATTTCTGTGAGCAACGTGAGAAAGCACTAATGATCCCATAATTTCAGGAGAGTTCACGAGAAGGGGTGCCTGTCCTCAGAGAAGGTGGTCGCATGTTCAGTTTAGACTTGCTCTAAAATGTATTTGTTTAGTTCAGTTGTGCTCGTCTTTCAGTCGCGGAAGACTGCCAGCAACATCTGTGTAGAAGGCATGCTGTCGTAGTGCCGCTTGGGCTTAATATCTTCATCGAGCGTTTCTTCGTGCTGTTACTTTTAACTGAAACCGACCTCCCTGTTCATCTCTCTCAAGGGTTAATTAGAATTAAACGGTTCGCTGAACTTTAGCAAAACTACTGTTTTTAGTTAACTAGCCTATTACAGCTGGTTTATATATAATAGAGAAAAAAAAGAAGAAAGAAAGAGAGAAAGAAACCTAATGTGACATTGAAATCGACAGCCCATCTGTACGGAAAATTCGTTATATGATGTCCCGAGCTTGGGCACATAAAAGTTCGGGCCGCGTGCGATCTATGTCCTGGGAAAGCAGCAGTGTGGCTAATGTGTTCGGCTAGGAATGCAGATCTCGGACACGCCTTTTTTGAAAGGTGAAAAGTCTGTAAACAAAGCCTACTTGGCGGAGGGTTCTTTGGAACAAAAACTAAATATCGAGCCTTACAAAGAGACTGGAGATTATTCCCTGCGGGTGTAGGAACTTTTTATAATGTTACTCGGCTCCGTAAGTGGCAGGTTTGTAACCTAATGAGAGACAAACATAGGGTTTGGTGTCAGAAATCGGCTTGATGTTCGTCTATTTATCCAAAAGCACTCACGAGGTTCGAGAAGAAACGGCAACAGCAGAAACCAGTATGAAACGATCAGATACAAACGTATTTACTTCAGTTGCAAGTGGCAACCTAGGTAAATTAGTTAAAATACACGATTGTAGCGATCAGCCTGCGTGGTACGAAAACGGCCTACATAAGATCAGTTAATCAATCTGGATGGTATGAAAACTTACAGAATTGTTCTTTGAAAATTTTCCTTTTCATGAGCACATAAACAACGGAATGTAGTCTAAGTATAATTACACGCAGTATCTAAAAGCAGTCTTACTAACTCTTGTGTAGAAAATTAACGCTCTTCGAGATTGTACAACTCTATACAGTAGTAACCTTGGTAGATTTTTATTTACATATTGTATACCAGTGATTCTGAACCTGGGGGCAATTTGAAAATGCTACAATGAGAAAAAATTTCATTTGGGTGTGAAATTTGGGTAAATTTCTACACTTTACATTATATTATTATATCTTTTCAACACCAAATTTGTTTTTATATTAAGGGGGTATCAAATTTTTTGAGGTGTCGAGGTGAGGCATGGAGCAGAAAAGGTTAAGAACCACTGCTGTATACACCGTTGTTTCTGAGAGCATAGAGACGGATATGAAAAAAATATTTGATTCATCTCCACAAACGTTTTATGTGGACAAACGTAAACCTTATGAATGCTTATTAAATTTCATCACCGTTTCACACGACTCAGTGTTCTTAATATCACCGTTTCACTCATCTTAATGTTCTTTATGCCACCGTTTCACTCAACGTAACGCTCTTTATATCACCGTTTCACCCATCTTAATGTTCTTTATAACACCGTTTCACTCAACGTAACGCTCTTTATATCACCGCTTCACACTACTCGTTGTTCTTTATGTCACCGTTTCACTCAATTTAATGTTCTTTATATCCCATTTCACATTACTCGGTATTATTTATTTCACCGTTTCACTCTATTCATCCTTCTTTATGTCAGCGTTTTAGACAAATCGATAATATTTATGGTATCGTTTTCTCTCTTCTTAAAACTCTTTTTTTAAATGTTTAATAGTTCGACAAACAAGAGCAATTATTTGTTTTTGACAGTTCTGATGCTTACACTGTTTGTGATGGAGATTCAACCAATAACGTCAAGGATTGTTATCACATGCTTTTGGAACCTAAAAGAAACCCAGGTTTCTATAAGTTTGATAAATGCCAGGTTTTTAAAGGGAAACTTTCATTTTTTAAAATAAAATTCACTCCACCTTCTGAACACAAGGTGTAAATATAGATTCATCTACTGCACACAAGGAATAAATATCAGTCCATCTTCTGGACAAAAGGAGTAAACATCAGTCCATCTTCTGGACAAAAGGAGTAAACATCATCCATCTTCTGGACAAAAGGAGTAAACATCAGTCCATCTTCTGGACAAAAGGAGTAAATATCAATCCATCTTCTGGACAAAAGGAGTAAACATCAGTCCATCTTTTGGACAAAAGGAGTAAACATCAGTCCATCTTCTAGACACAAAGAAATAAACATCAGTCCATCTTCTGGACACAAGGAGTAAACATCACTCCATCTTCTGGACAAAAGGAGTAAACATCAGTCCATCTTCTGGACACAAAGAAGTAAATATTAATCCATCTTCTGAACTCAAGGACAGGCATAGGTAACACAGAACTTAAGAAAAAGAGGCGTAAAAATGTAGCCTCATATTATATTCATCAGCTTATATTCGGAAAGCTTTGTTTGTGACAGAGAAGTCTTAAAAAAACAAAGTTACTGTAAAGAAATACGTGATCTATGTGGCATGGCACACTGTTCTAGCCATGGAAACAAACAGGGGGAGAAATTGTATGTATCTAGATATGTGTGTGTGTGTGTCGATATAACTGAAAATAGTCAAATTATGCTATCTATCACAAAAGTAATCCAGCACTATATAGCAATGGTGAAACAATATAAAAGCCAAAAACAAAACCAAATTCTTAAAAGCAAAATTTAAGACAAATTTTGTAAATATTTTTCATAAGTCCAAATATTAAAATGTTTAGCAGAAAAATAATCCATACTAAAAAAACCATCATCTCCCATCGCAACAACAACATAGACACGTGTGAGGAGAGTACAAAAAGTATAATTTTTAAAGGAAAATTTCTGTGGTAATAATTGCCATAGCTATCAGAACAGCTACATGAAACGGGGTGGAGGGGGTGGGCTTTGGGTGCTAGGACACGTATTTTCAAAACTCGTCTTAAATTTCGCTTTTGAGAAATCGTTTTTGTTATACAGATATACAAAATTATCTATAACAAATTTCTGCTTTGACAAGGATAAAAATAAAACAAATTATATTTTTATTTTTATAAGACAAAAAGTTAAGGAGACCTAAAGTTCAAAATATCAGGATTACTAAAGTGTATGGCTGTCATACTAATGAGTGCGTTCACCATCTCTAATTTGTTTGTCGAAACGTTCTGTAATTTATTCGTAAAACAGGTTTGTTATTCGATGCTATGTACTGTCGAATTCAAATGCGTGCGCAGAAAGGTGGTATTTATTTATTGATTAATGTTTTACTCTTGTCTACGTGTAGCTTATCATATTCGTATGAGAGTGAACTTATTATAAAGATAGGTGTTTAATGTGCCAATCTTGTCTAGTGTAGCTTATCATATTCGTATGAGCGTGAACTTATTATGAAGGTGGGTATTTAATGTTTCACTCTTGTCTACGTGTAGCTTATCATATTCGTATGAGCGTGAACTTACTATACAGATAGATGTTTAATGTTTCACTCTTGTGTACCTATCTTAATAGTAAGTTCACTCTCATACGAATATTATAAGCTACACGTACACAAGAGTGAAACTTAAACACCTATCTTTATAATAAGTTCACTCTCATACGAATATAAGTTATATCTACGCAAGAGTGAAACATTAAACATCTATCTGTATAGTAAGTTCACGCTCATACGAATATGATAAGCTACACGTACACAAGAGTGAAACGCTACACGTACACAAGAGTGAAACATTAAACATGATCATATTCGTATGAGAATGAACTCTTTATTTAGGTGGGTGTTTAATGTTTCATTTTGTGTCATGGTTGTCTCGAGGGCTGTGGGCCAGTCTTAAGTTAGGTTGTTTGTACGTGCAGAAAGGGATGGGGTGAGTGTGAACACTGGCGACAATCCAAGTTAAACTGTTGTAACGAATCCTCTCTTTCAGAGTTCAATGCTAACCTTTGTAACTTATTAGCAAGCAAAAAACAACTCAAAGCAACAACAAAAACTGTGGATGTTGGTGATCAGAGCATCACCAAAATCTGAAAGTTTATTTCCGCTTCAGTTTGTCAGGAACTAGTTATGTAGCCACTTATTAATCATAAGATTTCTCAATGAATGGAAATGATCTTTACTACTCAAGTATTAATTAGGTATGTTTGATTATGTTTCTCAAAAGTAAAAAAAATAAAAATCTTTATTACTCATGTTATGTTTCTCAAAATAAAAAAAATAAAAATCTTTATTACTCATGTTATGTTTCTCAAAATAAAAGAAAGTTTGTTTGTAATTAATCACAAAGCTACAC
>NW_013666078.1:180258-183007 GCF_000517525.1 Limulus polyphemus | reverse complement strand
TTTATCACTCGTGCTATGTTCTACAAAAAAAAAATACTTAATTATTCATGCTATGTTTCTCAAAGTAAAAAAAAGACGAAAAATATTTTCTGTTTTATGGTGCTAAAGGCTTTCTTTAACTAGCTGAAGGTAATGTACTACATAACAGATTACAGAAAAGAATAATTTGTCTAGAAGGTCTTTCTTATTATCCTCATCAGAGCTTGTCATGAGCTTAAATATATTCCACTTGGAGAGAAATACGTGATTTGACTACACGTAGATTACAGAAAGCCTGATTGTACCAGTTCTCTTGCGAGATAAGTTTAACTTTAACTATTTGAGAACCACAATATCTAAATAAGTATAGAAAGGTGTAAAATTTACCCCTTATGTAAACTTTTTCGTACCACTTTTAACTCAAGGTGGCTGATGATATATATATAGAAAATTGATGCCTAAAAAGTCAAGTAAAATGATACTTAACTACATAGTCAATAACAAATCACATTCATTGAATACATGTTTAGAAAATTAATAGTTAAACAGTACAAGCAGGACGTGGGACGTTGTGAGCTTAAGCAACCACATCTCGCCCTTCTGACTCGAATTCTTTTTGATAATTTCTTCATGTGAGACTAGCGAACGGAGGTTAAGACTGATAGACGGTTTATCCCCACCGCAATGTGGGTCCTACTTCCGCAGTCACTTCCAAAACACGTGGCACATTTTATATTCCACATTATAGCCTGTACCCTGGGGATCATTTTAACTTATGCAGCGTCTTTAATTAATTTTTTTTGTTTGAACTTGTTTTTGTTCATTATATATATAGTCGTTAAGCGATTAAAGTGTTATAGTACTATAAAGTAGGCTTAACTAAAAGTTTGCTTGTTTGAGATATTCGCGCAAAGTTAGACGAGTGCTCAAATTTTGAACTGATAGACTAGAGGACATCAACCAGCACCAACTACCAAACACTTTAGCTGCTCTAAAGCATCGTGCGTGATCTTACGGTATCGAGTCCTGGATCTTCAGTGTTAAGAGTTCTGACGGTTAATAGTATTGGATATTTCTCATACACACACAGCACAATATCTCACAGAACCTTGGTGAGTCTAAGCTACAGGGAATTTAATAAATCACACCTTTTAATAAAGAAGCTCTATGGAAATCCATGAAACACTACAGCTCTTTACGGTGTATAAGATTGATAATTTACTCTAATTCCAGCGTACAATTACAAGTTCATGATAAGCCTCATATTAAAGGAATCAACATGTTAAAGTTAGAACCGCTAGGATGAAGAGTTTTGTTAACATTTGTTTGCATCTTCTAACACCTAGTTAATCATGTGTACAATCGTCATCTCCACCTGTTCCTTCTCAGCAGGATAAACAACTGCGAAATCTAACTGAGTCATGCAAAGTGAGGATGACAACATATTAACCAGATATATTTCATAATTAATTCAAGAGTTTCTAAAGACAAACTTTGGGGAATTCAAGTCGAGTTACTCGATACAGTAATTCCTTCATTTAAAATTGTAGCATTTGATGTGAAAACTGTAAACGTAATATTGGAATAGCAGTATCCTAGATACTAAGAAAGCCCTCCAGCGTGTAACATAACACTCCAGGTTTACGCTACTCTAGACTCCAGGCTAATTGCTCAACAATACGCTAAAATATTATTTTTAGGATTAATGTTGGATCGTACGTATGCATAGACTGGAGTAAATGATTTAATGCGAAGAATATTGGAATTTTCGAATAATATATTTTCTGCTTTCGCTTGTTGCGTTGTATATTACTTTAAGAAATTCACGAAGTCGCAAGTTATCCTAACTAATTTATTTCTGGACGTCTGTGAAGAATTAGGGTGCACAACGTCTGTATTCCACGTGTCCACCAATGTACGCCAGTTCGTTAGTCTAACGAAATTCTAAAGTACAAATGAACAATTCTGGTCATATAATTTTCGGATACTTTGTATTATTTGTAATTATATAGTTTCTTGTCAGAAGAAGAAGAGATTGGGTTTCATTTATCTATTTGAATTATCCAATAATTAACTAGGTGGTTAAAATTTCGTCTTTTCCCCATCGGAGTTTCTGCTCTATTTGGTATTCAAAAACGATAACAAAAGAAAAATTAAGAAGGAAAGGAAAATAATAAAAGGAAAATTAAAATTGGAAACTCGAATTATCCCTCTCTCATTCTGTTTTCTAAAATCCATTTTATCTCTTTTTTATCTTTATATCACAACATCAATCATCATTATTATTATTTTCATCTTCATCCACAACATCAATCACTGATATCAAACTTTATGTAAGGTTGAGTACACGTTTGTTTAATGTATTAACGACAAACACTCGCATGTAATGCTACAAAGTCTTCTCTCTACATGATGGCTTCTGTGACAATATTATTACCTCATCAGTTCCACTTGAGAACCTCGAGGTGTTAGGAACTCAATGACATTGTTGTTACTAAAGTTGTAAAGAAAATGGAAGTGTGAGGGAGTAATGTCAAAGAAGAATTAGGAAAGCATAGATTCGTGTGTATGGTGACAAATTGGTGCATAATATAGTACTTAAGATCTCATAAGATTAACAGAACTCTGAAATAATTTATTAGAAATGAATAAAAACCCTATAACCGGAGCGCTTTCGAAAGGTGGACTTTTTACATTCCCAGTTTACCCCTGAAGAAGGTCCACCTTTCAAAAGTGCTCCGGTTATAGGGTTGTTATTCATTTCTATCAA
>NW_013666078.1:176066-180186 GCF_000517525.1 Limulus polyphemus | reverse complement strand
ATTCCCAGTTTACCCCTGAAGAAGGTCCACCTTTCAAAAGTGCTCGGTTATAGGGTTGTTATTCATTTCTATCAAGACTTCTTAAACCTATGTGTTTTTCTAACATCGTGAATGATTTAATTGAAGTTATGTAGAATTTTCGTGGAAGTTTAGACGAAAGTGATCGATCGTCTACTCTTAGAATGTGTAATTTGTAAGTGAATTGCATAAAGTAACAACACAAAAATCGTGAGCGTAACGCGAATCATATACAGATGATTTTCTTCTGTGGAATATAACCCTTTATTGCACTTCTTCTGCAATGCTCAACATTTCTGATAATAAGATCAAGACTCAAAAAGCGCTCAGTTCAGTTCGTGCAAGAGGTAATAAGAGAGCTTGTTTTCATTTCGCTTCAAATAACATACAGAGTTTCGCGACATTATTGATTTTACCTTGTGTTTGTGACGTTTCAAGTAACCAGCTTCTTATACAGCTGCATTATTAAATAGCCAAATCGACAGATATGGATTTACGTCACAGTATTTACAGATGCATTGTTAAGTAGCCAAATTGACAGATATGGATTTACGTTACAGTATTTACAGATGCATTGTTAAATAGCCAAATCGACAGATATGGATTTACGTCACAGTATTTACAGCTGCATTGTTAAATAGCCAAATTGACAGATGTGGATTTACGTTACAGTATTTACAGCTGCATTGTTAAATAGCCAAATTGACAGATGTAGATTTACGTTACAGTATTTACAGCTGAATTGTTAAATAGCCAAATTGACAGATGTAGATTTACGTTACAGTATTTACAGATGCATTGTTAATAGCCAAATTTACAGATGTAGATTTACGTTACAGTATTTACAGCTGCATTGTTAAATAGCCAAATTGACAGATGTGGATTTACGTTACAGTATTTACAGCTGAATTGTTAAATAGCCAAATTGACAGATGTGGATTAACATCATTCCGTTCACAGCTACAATGCTATGTTACCAAACTATAAACGTACATTTACATCAGAGTGGTCGCTCCTGAACCACTACTATATTTGCACATACTGTTTAATGAAATTTAATATTATATTTAATTCGCTTGAACACATTATTCAGATAAAAATAAAGTTTTTGCCCTCGCTCTATTTACTAGAATTCAGTGGGAACAAATTCGAGCAACAACTTAGGTTTACGTCTTTTTTCCTTTAACCTCACTCTATCTTATATCAGTTATAACTAATAACTGTAAGTTATATGCTCATATTAATTTCTGGTGAGCTTTGAACAATAACATGTAATCCCAATTTTGCGTCTGATCAACTTCCAAACCGTCCATCTGATCAATGGTCAGCGAAACAGCTCAGCAAGGTGGTCATCCGCCTTTCATTTACTACATCTTATATCTAGCCATTCATCAAATTGTTTTGCTTGTCTTACAAACACTCATTCTTTTATTAATAGCTGTCCACCGTCTGTCCTTCCATTCGGCATTCCTTCATCTATCTTTGTTCCAGCCATTCATTCTTTCATTAATAGCTGTCAACCAGTTTGTTCTTCCATTTGCTATGCCTTTATCTATCTTTGTTCCAGACATCCGTTTTTGTTCTTCATTTGATATTCCTTCATCTATTTTTATTCCAGATATCCATTCTTGTCCTTCTGTTGAACATTCCTTAGTAGCATTCCCTGTCAAAATGTACCCACTGATCTGGCTGGACTTAAGTATTTTATATACATAAATGAAACAGGACATTACAAGAAAAATATTTTCACTAGTATGTGACTAAGAGACAAATATTCAGAATAGGTATCTGAATTCTCACACCATGGGATTAGATCATAAGGCAAAAAAAAACACACTCACCTCCCCACCCTAACAGAAGCAAAGGGAAGGGGTGAAATTAAGGAGGAGAAAAACAGTTCTTCCTGTGATAAAAGATCTTTAATTTTCCTCATCTGTGTCTCTTCTTTCATACGTCCATTCATTCGATAGTGGCTATCCGTCCATTTTTCTGTCAAATAGTTTGTCTTTTCCTTCAGCCGCTCTTCATCTACTTTTCTTCAACACACACATCTATTTATTTATTTATTATTAGTTTTACTTACTTGTGAGTTAGAAAAGTTACCTTCCATACATGAGTGTTCTCTCATTTTCAGGTTTCTTTGTTTAAATCCTAACTACTTATCGTTTGATAGATTATTTCAGTTTTTACGAGAGTCTCTCTATTTTTTATTTGTTTTCGTTTTAATTGTTCAACAACTGAGTTATAAGTTCATTTTATTGCTTTACTGACTGTCTATCCGTCGTTAAATTAGCTGTTATTTCTTCGTATATGTGCTTGTCTGATCAGTTTTTGTTCCAAGTGCTAGTCAGTCAGTTTGTCACTCCACTCACTCACTGTTCAATGTAATCGAATGAAGCGTAACATTTGCAATGAAATTTACCAACCCTTCAGAGAATATTCTTAATCGATAGTACAGTCTCGTGCAACACGATTGGACGTTTAATATAACTGTTTGTAACTTTATTAATGTTTCTTACGAATAATTGGGGTAATAACATTTACCGGAAGAGGTGCTAAACGTTCTACAATAATAATTCTAATTAATAATAAATAGTCTTAAATCTGCTAGCAATGTTTTCGGTCATTAACCTAAGAACACCTGACCTAAAATGTTCTTGAGATTTGTACAATCATATATGGTAAAGTCTAGGACTGTTTCTTAGAGTAAAGGTTAAAGGTGAAAGTGAACCATTAATAAACTGCTGAGCTTGTTTTCCCTGTTAACGGTTTGGGGGCTCGGTGGGACAGCGGTAAGTTTACGGACTTCCATCTCTAAAATTCGGGGTTAGATTGCTCGTGGTGAACACAGCAGATAGCTTATGTGGTTTTGCTTTAAAACAAGAAAAGAAAGAGAGTATTGATTTGGATTTATTCATGTTTTATTAAACAAATATTGGCTGTATTCGCAGTCACTATAATATTTTAGAATTTGAAAGATAGACAACAAGAAACAGGCGAAGAATTGAAATATTTAATTCAGTAAAGAGATATCAATAAGAAACTTTAGTTAGAAAGAAATTATAGGCGTTGGCTGTATAGCTCATTCAATTGTAGCTGCTGGCTGTAGAGTTCATTCAGTTGTAGGTGCTGGCTGTATTGTTCATTCAATTGTAGGTGCTGGCTGTATAGTTCATTCAATTGTAGGTGCTGGCTGTATAGTTCATTTAATTATAGGTGCTGCTGTATAGTTCATTCAATTGTAGGTGCTGGCCGTATTGTTCATTCAATTGTAGGTGCTGGCTGTATAGTTTATTCAATTTAATGAACTTAAAAAAGTTGTAATTTTATGTTTTATCAAGCATTTGAAAGATACAATCAAGCTTAACGTAGTGTGTTTTCTCTGTTTCTGATCTAACTGAAAAAATCCTTATTTTACCTCTTCTTAAATCAAAGTCATGATGTGCTTTAGACATACACAATCCGCACCTTGTTCTTTTTAAAGAGAAATTCCAGGAGATGTGATCCGAAGTCAAGCCTGCTACATAATTCACACATTATTTTATTTTTCTTTGAAGAGAAGTCAAGCCTGTGCTCTTTCTTGTATAATTTTTGAAGTCAGGGGTCTTAAACAGCTTATTATGATTTGCTTGTTGCACAATAAGCCACCCATGTTTATTGCAAGGATCGAACTCCGAACTTTAGCGTTATGAGACCTTAAACCTTTTCAGTAACGTTATCGTGTACGTTGAAACATGGCCTTTCATCAGGCAACAGAAATTTGTGTCATTACCATTGGAAGTCTGTGATTTCGTGGTACAATTATGAAGGATATTGTAGTGGTGAGAAATTTCAACAATCGATTTTTTGTTTGTTTATTGTAAAAACACAAAACTACACGAGGGGTTATCTTTACCCTGCCAACAAGGGGTATCGAAACCCGATTTCTAGCGTTATAGCTCCACTGACTTTCCGCTGAACCACCGGGAGGGGTGACTCAACAAACGAACTTTGTAACTTATTTCGTAAGATGTATATTGTTTGTTTGTTTTTTGAATTTCGCGCAACACGAGGGCTATCTGCGCTAGCCGTCCCTAATTTAGCAGTGTAAGACTAGAGGGAA
>NW_013666078.1:167862-175849 GCF_000517525.1 Limulus polyphemus | reverse complement strand
ATTGCGAGTCGAGTGCCGTAACCACCTGGCCATGCCGGGCCTGTATATTGTTTCGAACCATGAATAACACATTCATTATCATGATTACCCAAGATTACGCAGAATATTGTTATATATATATATAATCACAAAGAACTATACGTATGTAAATGCTACAGTTCCGCTGTCCAAGTAATCTTTACCTACGTCATATAACAAACACCAAGTGTTTCGAGTTCTCACAAAATACATCAAAAACCAAACTATTTGTAGAAAGACTTTTTACTAACGAGCTCGCATATAAACCTAGGAAACATAATTTCACGGAAAGACTCCGCTGACTGAATTATTACGTTTGCGCAGAATATGAAACTGCACGAAAAGCATTTTTACATTTTAGCGAATTAAAATTTGACATTGTAATTTGGTAGAATTTTGATCTTATAAAGCCTCATATTTTTTGTGTGACTTTCAAAGGGTACTAACATTTAAATTTTGAAAAATCTATTCTTAAACTTTTTGAGAAAAACTTTAGAGAAAACGACTTTTACACTCCATATATATAATATATATATTTAATTTTAACGAAAACACAAACATTGGATTGTAAAGGGTTTTTTTTCTAAACTTTTTAACAAAATGTGTATGTCTCTCTAGTGTACACTACAAACTTTGAAGGACGATTCTTAACCTGATTTTGAAAAATAAACCTCTTAAAAGTAACGATTTTCAATCTTCGACCAGACCGTCAATCACTTTCCCAGTTTTACGCCTACGTTAGGTACCCAGAGAAATATTTAGACATGTTTCTTTAGCGGAACATCCAAGCTTTTGTTCTTTATTAAAACATAGGCTTTGACAAAAACAACAACAACAACAAATCAAATACTAATAGACTAGTACGTTAGTGATGGCGAAGGAAACAGGTTTGAGTTTTACGAAACGGATCTTCTCTTACGAATGTTGTACCAAAGGTGTAATTATTGCTATGGAATACAAATCAAACTATAGATATGATGCTTTAAATCTATTGTGGTTGATGTTAAACTGTATATATACACGGTGCTTGAGATACATTTTAGTTGGTGTTAGGTTTGATATAATGCTTTAAATATACTTTGGTTGGTGTTAAGCTGAAAATATTAAGTTTTAAACATATTTTGGTTGATGTTAAACTGTATATATGGTGCTTTAAACATATTTTGGTTGATGTTAAACTGTATATATTATGTTTTAAACATATTTTGGTTGATGTTAAACTGTATATATGGTGCTTTAAATATACTTTGGTTGGTGTTAAGCTGTATGTATCATGTTTTATTTTTTTTTTTGGTGTTATGTGTGAAATATACAAAAAGCCACGACAAATCTGTTCTCTTGCCGAGTGCATTTCCTGATAGAGAACTATCGCAAATCGAACTTAATGAGGGAGCTGTTGTACTAATTTTTCTTGCCTCTAAAGACGTAATACTCGAGGAATTATTAAGTTAAATTCGAGGCTCGATCCCTGCGATGGGGGACAGCGTAGATGGCAAATTGTGAGGTTTTTAAGTTAAACATAACAAATATACAACTTTTCTGATACAGTAGAAATATTATAAGGAGCTCAAAGATTACGTTGTTTTCAACGCTAATCACTATAAGGAACTCGGCGATTATGTTATTTTCAACGCTAATTAAGATAATGAACTCCACGATTACATTGGTTTCAACTCTAATTAAGATAAAAAAAAATTGAGGAATTATGTTATTTTCAACGCTAATCAATATAAGGAACTCGAATGGTTACGTTGTTTTCAATGTTAATTAAGATAAGGAACTCAACAATTACGTTGTTTACAACGCTAATAAAAATAAGGAACTCAACAATTACGTTGCTTAGAACGTTAATGAAAATAAGGAACTCGACGATTACGTTGTTTTCAACGCTAATTAAAATAAGGAACTCGACGATTACGTTGCTTACAACGTTAATAAAAATAAGGAACTCGACGATTACGTTGTTTTCAACGTTAATTACGATAAGGAACTCGACGATTACGTTGTTTTCAACGCTAATCAAGATGAATTACTGGGCTATGCCTCTATCCGTTTATCCAGATGCCTACCTGTAAATGTATATGTCGACGAGTTAGATGTTCCTCGTTCAATTATCGTGTATAATATTAACATTAAAGTAAGTATCTGTGTCGGATAATCCAAGTTTCCTTTAATAACGTTATTTCTTTCTTACTTCTATCGATCCTATACAAGAACATGATTCCACTAGGATCGAAGACAAATCCTAGCGGACAAATTTAACATATTAGATTACCTGATCTGATTGAAAACATTTGTTAACTTCGTCTCCAAAACAATTTTTTCTTCAATATTTTCCGAAAATGAATTTAACTTTGATGGTTCATTTAAGATAATTTTAGTTCTCTGAACTTTCAAAATCAACCGAGTCAGGTTAATTATTATAATAGAACATCCAGGTATTTGAAATATTTTATGTGATTATTTCCTTTCGTTTCTTAGAATGACTAACTTTAAATATGATGGTAAAGTCCAGTTTATGTGAAAACTTTCAACCCAGTTAACGTAAGAACAGCCCCCAAAACTTTGAATCGTTAATGTATTCATAATTAAAACTTGATCTGTCGTAGCTAGAATTTGTTTTGTTTTGAATTTCGCGCAAAGCTATGCGAGGGCTATTTGCGCTAGTCGTTCCAAATTTAAAAGTAATAGACTAGAGGGAAGGAAGCTAGTCAACATCACCCACCTCCACCTCTTGGGCTGTTCTTTTACTAGAAACGAACAGTGGGATTGCCCGTCACATCATAATGCCCCCACGACTGAAAGGGCGAGCATGTTCGGTGACATGGAGTCGAACTCGCAACCCGTAGATTGCGAGTCGAGCGCCTTAACCACCAGGCCATTGTAACTATAAACTAATATTCATATATTCTAAACTTCGTAAAAAGTTCATGTACCGTAGCAAAAGACTAGCATTTAATATATTCCAAACTTAATAAAGTCTTCATGTGCTGTAGCTAAAAATTGTCATTAACGTGAAACTAAATCTTAAAAATAAAAATCAAAGAATGTTTTAGAAATTCCCGATAGGTGGTTCATAGATCCTAACATAATTAGCGAGTGGTCGGCTGTAAATACAACATTCGTTAATGACGATTTGACATCCGGGATTACATTAAGTGTACGTCTTCTTAGAAGAAATATTTAAATTAACAGAAACTATTAACTGAGAACTGACGCTTCAGACACATCCATCGTCTTCTCCACAGGTTTTAGGAGAGACGCCACCAGTTTCAGCAACTAGGGCGCGAAATAACATTCCCTTAATGAAACGAGGAGGTCATTTACTTGCCCTTAGCGTAGATAGTGGTCCATTCTGTTCCAACCAAACTTTTGTGACGTTGTGTGTATAGATGTACACGTTCTTCGTTTCATTCCAAATGATTCGTTGGCTACGATTGTGGTCTTGAGGAATAAACAACATCTTGAGGCTCGAAGTGATCGTTGCATTAAGTCACCAACAGATCTGCTTCTTCTCAGGCATTGTGTTCAAGTTTCTGTTTCTAGTATTATTCACACTGATTTCGGCTTCTGTTTCTTTTACAAAATGGAAAAGAAGAAGAAGAAAATAACACGTTTCACACATTTTTGATTTCTTGAGCATCCTTACCATATGTGTCGAAAAAACAAAATAAAAACTCGTCAATCTAAATATTTTACGTAAATATTGTTTGTTTGTTTTAGTGCAACGACAAACAAACGAACAAGTAATCGAGGCCCGGCATGGCCAGGTGGTTAGGGCACTCGACTCGCAATTTGAGGGTAGCGGGTTCGAATCCCCGTTTCACCAAACATGTTTGCCCTTTCAGCCGTGGGGGCGTTATAATGTGACGGTCAATCCCACTACTCGTTGGTAAAAGAGTAGCCCAAGAGTTGGCGGTGGGTGGTGATGACTAGCTGCCTTCCCTCTAGTCTATTAAGTGTTATAGTTTCCTTCTCTAGAATTATCGTAACGATAGTCATGAATTAGGACTACTTTTGTAACATTTGTCCCCCCTGCGGTATGTCTGCGGACTTATACTGCTAGAAACCGGGTTTCGATACTCGTGACGGGCAGAGCCCAAGTAGCCATTTATGTAGCTTTGTGCTTTATAACAAACAACAACAATTCGTAACATTTAACACTTGCTGTAAATCTGTGAGTCTTTGTTCCATGTAACATTAATCATCATTTGCTGTAAATCTGTATTTGTTGGATAGTAACATTAATCATCATTTGCTGTAAATCTGTGAGTCTTTGTTCCATGTAACATTAATCATCATTTGCTGTAAATCTGTGAGTTTTTGTTCGATAGTAACATTAATCATCATTTGCTGTAAATCTGTGAGTCTTTGTTCCATGGTAACACTAATCATCGTTTGCTGTAAATCTGTGAGTCTTTGTTTGATTGTAACATTAATCATCATTTGCTGTAAATCTGTGAGTTTTTGTTCGATAGTAACATTAATCATCATTTGCTGTAAATCTGTGAGTCTTTGTTCCATGGTAACATTAATCATCATTTGCTGTAAATCTGTGAGTCTTTGTTTGATGGTAACATTAATCATCATTTGCTGTAAATCTGTGAGTCTTTGTTTGATGGTAACATTAATCATCATTTGCTGTAAATCTGTGAATCTTTGTTTGATGGTAACATTCCACATTTGACTGAGTAAAGAAAGAAAATTGTCAGAATTTTGTAAGAAGGCCTATATTGAAAATCTTTCTAGATTTACCACGTTTGTTAAAATGGTATTTGAGAAAATTGGAGAGTGTGGATTGTGAATTTTACAAAATATTCGTCACTGTTTGCCCCCAGTCACACAGCAGTATGTCTGCGTACTTACAACGCTAGAAACCAAGTTTAGATACCCGTGGTGGGCAGAGTATAGATAGCCCATTGTGTGGCTTTGTGCTTAATTAGAAACAAATAAAGAAAGCATCACTGTTTTTCGCATGACATTTATAGAATTGTGGGTTATGTAAGATTCGGTACTTAATATATAATACATACATGTGTAAAGAGTTATAAAGCCATATCTTCTCTGATTTCTAGTATGTTAGAGGTATGAGGTTAATATTGACTTCCGACCAGAGCAAGCTATCAACTTAGAGAGAAACTAAAAATCAACATAACAATGAGTATAGCGAATTAAATATACTTGTCTTACGTTCTTACTTATAATGTATTGTTCCATCAGTTAAGTACCTTTGATGTTAATGGTACTTACGATGCTCAACATTTAAGTTTACTTAAAACTTGGGTAGAAATTTCTTTCTTTTTTATGAACATGTACATCAACTAAACGCTTATTACTTTCTGGGTATTGACATCCAAGAGGTCCTGGTATGAGGATCTTGATGATTTTGTTTTATTCATACCCAGACAGTTGAGTACATACATGGAAGAACTGATAAGAGAGAGCTTTTATTTGATTTCCAAAATCACTCTACGAAACTCTTTTACGGGGGCAAGGGAAGCTATGAACTGTGTATCAGATTCTCACATCTTTACGAGTTTTATTATACAAGTGTAACCATGGGAACAAGCATGACAACTATTTTATTACACAAGGTTACAAGTATGAGAGATATTTTATTTTGTAAGAGTAACCAAGGTTACAAACAAGGCAGTTATTTCATTATACAAGTGTAAACATGGTAACAAGTATGATAAATATTTTACTATGTAAGAGTAACCAAGGTTACAAGGAAGGCGGTTATTTTACAATGAACAATACTCCCTCACACGCAGCTGCTGAGTGAAACTGCGATACATATCTGTATCTAGACCGCGCTTGTAATAAGAAACTGATTCTCAAATACACTGTGTTGACAACACTAGAAGCACCATGCAAGCTACCCAGATATAAAACGTTAATTAGACAACTAAACATGGCAAAAAACAAAATGAAACTCACGAAATAGCTATGATGATTATAACCTTGGTTACACTTGTATAATAAATAGCTGCCATGCTTGTTCCTATGGTTACACTTGTATAATAAAATAGATGCGATGATTATAACCTTGGTTACACTTGTATAATAAAATGGCTGTGATGATTATAACCTTGGTTACACTTGTATAATAGTCATAATGCCAAAATATGCTTATTAGGATACAATTGGTGCTTTAAGAAAAATCATAATAATAGGTAGGCAAACGACGATTTATAAGCATAAGGAAAATTTTATTGATGGTGGAACATACTAGATGACTCGACAGAACATTGGTCTGTCTTCTTCAGGTACCTTTTGCTTATAACTCGTTGTTTGCCTACCTATTATTATCTTAGCATAATGTTCTTCCTTACTCAAGTATTAAGAAAAATCAGTTGCATAATAGCAGCGTCGAAGTTGCTTGATATCATGTAGTCATTACATTTAAATACCTCTTACTTTCAAATATGACATAAGCCTCAGTACTACTTATCAATGTTGCCTTTTATGACCACATGGGTGTGTTCACGTCATTATCATATTCGTAAGCTGTTTAAACGAGCGTGGTTATGCCAGTAACGTAATTTTACGAGTGTGGTCACAGTGGGAACATTATATTAACTGATGACCGATCTCTAGCATAGAATAAAAGGCCTATCTGCAGCGAGGATTAAGGATTTGTGACTGTTTTTGTTTTTCTGTATTGTTCCAAAATCTGAAATGTTAAGTTGCTTGTACCGACCAACATGACAATTAGGCATTATTATTCAAAGTCTACAATGTGCACGAGTATTTTGAAAAAGATCCACGTTTATACAAGTACGCTAGTCCCACTGCCACACACGAGGTTAGTTGTTTTATGTCCTGTCAAGATCCGCCTAGCACAATGGCATCTAGATTGAAAAGTTAAGCGACTTTGTGAAGTTAGCACTTGAAAGACGCAGCGTGTCTTCCAGGTATATAAAGAACAAAAACTCCTAACTTGAATCCGGTGTTGTTGTTTTTTGTAGAGCGCCACCTAACGGCAAATGAACAATAATTACTTCTTTAATTTATCAATTCTACGGCCCTCGATAAAAATCACAAGATCAAGGTTCTTGAAGTATAGCTCAAATAACATGTAGGGATTTACTTGTGTAACTAAAATCTCTTCTGGACCTTATTAGCTGTAATCACCAGAATAATTTCCTGCGTAACTAACTAAACAGGAATCTTCATTTATGAATTCTTAATGTGACGAACTGCAAAATTTAAGGGGGGGGGGGAATAAGATGACACTGCCTATTCGACGTGGCGAATGAATCATTAAATGTGAAAATAAATTGAATCGATATTAAAACCTACACAGGTCTACCAAAGTGAAAACTGTATCTGTTAAACGAAGATAAATACTAAACACAATAAAAAAGTTACAAGTGTTAATAGGTGTTATACGCATAACCTACATATAAAATTAGCAAACACTGAAATGTGCATACCAAATAAAAATATTTTCAATTTGCTTCTAAAATTCTTGTCGTTGATTTGATTATACAAGATAAGAAACAAGTAATACATTACAATTTATTTTTGATAATCAAGTAAGTTAACCTGAATTAAATACACGTATTCTGTTTAAAATGGAAGGCCATTATTGTGCTAATGAAAACACAACAGCACCTTGTAAACTACTGTATTAGTATCTAGATAAACGTCAATATGTCTGTGTGTCCGTTCCTTATATGTTTCCACATTTCTTGACCAATCAGCACCAAACTTAACATAGTGATACAGGATGATATGGGGGGGTTGACTCCCATTTAATTTTGGAAAATTACCAAATTAGCACAACTTCACACAGTGATACATAATGACATTTGAGGAAAGTCATGAAGGGTTTGACCCCCTACCTCCCCCCATCTAATTTACATATTTATTAGAATTCTTGCAAACAGTATGTCTTTTTTTCTTAGTATTGGTACCTTTATCTATTCTTTTATTTGTCACTTTTGATATTTATTTATTATTA